>NC_041385.1:247888595-247914525 GCF_002162155.2 Triticum dicoccoides
CGCTGTGAGTTTTCTTCGTTCGGCGAGGCCCCACCACCACCAGGCCACCACCCCCCACAACCACCATCCCCACCTGAGCCCCTTCCTTCCCTTCGGCGAACTTTGGCGAGCTCTCAAAAATTGACTGACCCGATTTTGAAATTTAGTCTACTATCATTTAACTAGTGTGGAATATACAAGGGGAAAACCATAAGCATTGTGAGTATAGTGTTGAGCGTGCCATGGCGGATCTGAAGGTGCAAATCGGACAAAGGCAACTTTGCATCCAATGTTTGCTTTCAACTAACAAGTAAGATCCTAAGTGATGGACAAGAAATCACGGTAAAGCAGTGACGATCAATTTTCTTGCTGCGATAAATCAGTTGAGCAGATACGAAAGAGTACCGCCTCTGGTGCGGCGCCGTGTATGCATCTGCTGAGAATTTGACGATGCTGCGGTAGCGATGGCTATCGGCAGCGTGGAAGCAGATCTAGGAGGGTAGATGCTGGCTGCGGGGGAAATATCCCGGCCCGGTGGACGAGATGGTCGTAGGAGCGGCCGACAAGGTGGACGACGGAGGGGATGAAGTGAGACGACGGGATGCAAGGATCCTGGTCCGAATCTGTGGATGAGAGAGGTTGATCTCTCGTAATGGACGACGGTGTAGGGCTATCAGCTCCGGCATGGTGGAGAAGGACGGCGGTGGATGGGGTGGCGAACGGAGGAGGCTGGGGTGGAGAGGGTGTTTTGACGCCCACGGAGTACGAATGGGGAAATGGAGGGAGATAGGAAGGGGGGAACCATGTCTTCAGGGTGCGCTTGTCTCAAATGCGAGGAGATTTACAAACTTAGCCCCTGTTTAAAATTTCCTACATCACAACAATATTAGTTGGTTGGGGATAGGACGGTAATCTCGCATACACCAAATATTTGCCTACAAATATTTCGGCCGACGAGAGTTTGGTTTGGCGCCCACCATGTATGAATCGGGGAGGGAGGCGATTTCGACCGAGGAGACAATGTCTTTTGGCGCCCGTCGTGTATGAATTGGGGTGAGAGGCGGTTATGTCACGTTTGAGTGAAATTACAAACCTACCCCTATCAAGACCTATTGAAATCGAGCCGACATGTGTTGCGTGTCAGGGGCAGGCAGTAATTTCCATCTCCCATATTTTGGTTTCGGGCGGTTACTGCGAGTTTGGCCGCTTCGTTCAATTTTTTGAGAAGAAGCTTGCATGTTTACCGTGCCAACTCAATTCCAATCCATTTTGTATTCTATTTTTGTTCAGGCAGGATCCATTTTCGATGGAATAAAATTATATATACATCATATTTTATATATACTTTCAAAATCACAACAAAGAATTCTGCTCCTTTATATATAATATGATTTAAAAATACAATGATCACGAAATCATAAGGTTGAATTCAAAAATAAACCAAATTATGTTCTACTAAAATGTATGGATCAGTAATATCTACATATTAAATAACATAGATGTGCGTGAATTCATATGAGTATGCATGTTTGATAGATCGGTTTTTGTTCGAGTATGAATTACATGTATCATCATCTCGAATTCAAATATTTGAATCCCTTTTATGTTGACATTTGCTATACACGTAACTAAATATTTGAATCTCCTTTCACGCCCATCTCTCTTGCATGCTCCTTCATGTAGCTATCACTCTCTTTTCTCCAACTCACTTGCACGCTCACTTCATGTTTCTCCTATTTTCGCAAACATGTTCGAGTATGAATTACACAGTTTTCATTATCTCTCACGTCTCTATCGTTCTCTGGTATCACTAGGTACCTAAGCTTTCTTTTTCACCGCCACACACACACTCTCACTCGTCTTTCACTTTGTCTTTCTCTCTAGGGTTCTCTCACGCACCCTATATCTCTCTAGAAATGACTCCTAGCACTAAAATTTCTCTCTCCGGCACACACAACATTTGCTGCGGCATCCTTTCCATCTTCATCTCAGTTATAAAACTGACAATATTCATATGTTTACCGATCAGACAAACTCTCCCTCCCTTTCTCTCTCTCTCTCACACACACACACAACTCCTGCTTCCACTCCCCTTCCCGACTACCGTCTCTCTCTCTCTCACACACACACAAAAACTCTCGCTTTCGCACCCCCAACTCGTATTTCTCTCACAAACATTGGTCGACTAGCCTCCAGATAGGTTTATACACCTGAACACTCTTGCTTCCACTATCTCGTACATGTCACTCTCGCGCTCCTTGTATCTATGTAGATTTTTCATCCCTTCTTGAGACACGCCCTCTTGATCATGCACACACACACACACACACTATCGCCTCATTTTATGGTGATACCTCTCGCACACACATTGTTTGTGTCTTTGTGACGCACGCACTCTGTCCTCCTCCTCTCTCCCTCTCTCTCACACACACACACCACACACACACACATGGGCTTTTTGCAACAACTAGAAAGATGCCCATGCGTTGCACGAGACATCAAGATGCATTTGTATGAGTATTTTATCTTGTGGGAGAAAAGGATGAACGAGGGAAGGCCATATTTGCAAATGTGGAGAGGGGTGTGGGCATCTTTTTGCAAAATTGCCATAGTTTCCTTCCTATTGGTCAGATATAAATCGGACGGCCTATATTGCAGGATGGCAGGCACACCATCATCACCAACTCTGTTTTTTATAAGGGTAGAGATATACCACTTATCGAGTCTTGAACCCAAACACATTCCTCCCGAATATATTTTGAGTGAAACATAACGTATTTTTAGTGATATACGTATTTTGAAACTAGACTCTTTTCTATCAAATCGGTGAATATGTATTAATCTACTTTGATCGTGTGGCAACGCATTGGCACATTGCTAGTTATTACTACTGTATAATTTTTTGGACACCAGACAAATGATGGAGTACATATATGAAGAGAAGAGGCGCACGTACGCAGTCGGTCTCTCGCTGTCTCGCACACATGAGAGTTATGTAAAGGCACCGTAAACAAATAAAACCTAAAACCCTAGGTCCACGATTGCTGCATGCGCGGGTACCGGGTATGTGGTGGAGCGCACCTTTGTAGGAATACTCAGCTCGCGTGATAATTTGATCCGTAGGAGTTGATGGTCGGGACCACAGGTGAACGACCTGGAGGCGGTGGCTCGCTAGTCGCCACTAATCGAGTAGCCAGGATTAAAATATCATTTTTTAGCGGGGTAGGAGTTCCATTTTCAATGGCGCGTTATAAGTACTAGTTTTTAGAACCATTGGTATGGAGCAAAAATTGTAGCACCCCGGCTCAGAGAAACCAGAACGCCTCGTATTCCAGCCCAGAGATCGAGGAGAAGTCTCTGGAATACGGCACTGCTTGACATAGAACAAATCATCTCTTATTACAAGAATAAATACAAAGGTCTAATGTTACAAAGAATCTCATCAGCACAGCGACACTACGCCTGCGATACTACACTTGATCTATGCTAGCAGTCGAACAACTCTTAGCAGCAAAAATCTTCTAGCAGCGGAACAACGACGAAGGTGGTGAACTCCACTCCGCAGGGACTCTGGCTGGGACACGATCTAGCTCGCACAAACGGAAACCACGACAAGCGATCAAGCAATCACGACATCACCTGCAATCTGGCATGACACGCCAGGTCAGTACATTGAATGTACTTGCAAGCTCACAACAACCAAAAACATCAAGGCAAGACAACAACATAGCATTAAGTGGTTAATTAAATTAATAGCTACCGTGATATAACAGCAACTCCTAAGCATAATATGAAACTACTACAATACTGATAAATCACCATCTCCGATCTCCATAACCATATCTCTCTTGGCTAACCGGCTAAGCAATATACCATCTCGATCACCTCGGGATCATAACCAAACTGTAACCGTGATCCTTACGGCGATCACAACCCGACCAATAAATGGCCCGTGATCCTTACGGCGATCACAACCCGACCAATAAATGGCCCGTGATCCTTACGGCGATCACAACCCGACCAATACTTGGCCAATCTATACTATTCCAAATATCCACATATCCATCACCTATAAGTCATTCCGTCATGTGAGTGTTGATCGAACGGTGTACCCTAGTACGAACCCATGCCCATGACCGAGGACGCGGCTATCGATAGGTTAAACACACACTCTGCAGAGGTAGCGCACTGTACCCACACCACAGAACCCATGGCCGCGCACTCCCATTCGGGTGGACCAACGGCGTTCCGACAAAACCGATCTACTGCCATGACACTCTCGCGGCCACTCTGACTCACTCCCCACTGGGCTAAGTCATGGGTGGCCCCGTGTCTACCTCAAGACACATCGACCACCATCGTGGCCCGTCCCACACGGGAAAACGGATCTGAAAAACTCAAACAACGGGCACACAAGGCTTATGTCCGCCTACCTGATCAGGGTAGCGCGCGCCCATAACCTTCTCTCGTTAGAGGCACCGGCGAGAGGCATGACAATAGACCGTATTAGGGCCATCCCATACCGGCAAATGTGGTTGCACTGGAAAAGTTTGATTCGGCGGCACCTGACCAACTTACTGACGGAATTTATCCCCAAAAATATAACCATAATAACTGATACTCCGATGTCAACCATCAAACTATAATCCAAGTCATAGCAATATCCAACAAATAATCCAAGCATACTATCATCATACCAAAATACTCCGAGGATAGCATAAGACTACTATCATGATGAATCCGAAACAATAATCCTACTACTCCCATAACAAGGATAAAGCTATCCAGCTAAGATCCACATGTAACCATCATCTCCAAAAATAATACTCCAAGCAACAGAACATCAACTAGCATCATGAAAATAATCATACTAACCACTAATAATCCAAAGGTAGCATGATATCCAAAGTAATATTCCAAAACATACTAACAGATATCATCATGAAACAATCATAATATAAGCCACTAATACTCTAATGGCAACATGATATTCATCAACTACACACATAACTCCTAGTAATCCAAACAATAGCATGGCAACAACAAGATCGAAACAATACTCTGAGAAAGTGCCATGCAGAGATCACAAGTAGCTAAAACAATATTTTAAAGAAGTTCAAATGAATTAAACCATGTCACTGCATTACAGTGATGCAAATGGAGGGTGTGGCTTGCCTGGGGTGGAAGAAATCACCGGGAGAAAGTGTGAGAAGCTCGTGGAAAGAATCACCGGAAATCGTTCTCTCTCGGAGGGGGCTGATTAAGGGCAGGGGCAAAATGGACATTTTCAGTATGATAAAACATAGTGAGAGTGATACAAACAGAACGGGCTCGATGAAACAAAGAAGTGAGCGTTCGTTCCACCTTAAGCGGAGTTACGGTTGAAAAGTTCTGGAGGATTGAAGTTCAGGGACTTTTCTGCAAAAATTACATCACAACTAAGTCCCTGAGTTGATAAGGCAGAAACGGGTTTTCAGAAATACGCTTTCGGTCATTGAAAATGTACTCACCAAAAATACACTTCCACTTGCCACGTCATCAAAGGCGGGGCCGGGCGCGTGTGACGCTGACGTGCGGGTCCCACGGGCTATGGGGCCCGTCACTTATCCACCCGGGTCAACGCACAGCGGCGGGATCGGCCGCCTGGGTCGCTGACGCCTGGGCCCGCGGGGTCCATGCGCTGGTCAACTCCATCCTCCCGCCTCCTTCTTCTTCCCTCCGACGGAGCAGAGCAGAGGCGAGGCTCAGGCACTGCCGGCGCCGGCCCCGGCGACTCCGGCTAGATCCGGCGGAGCTCGGACCACCGGAGGGATCGCCACAGGATGCCGCACCCGAGGGGCCCAGAAGGGATCGCGGGGAAGGGCTGTGGCACCCGCCACAATAGAGGACAGAGGCGGGGCTCCGACGCTGGTTCCGGCGGCTCCGGCAACCGTTTGGAGCGCCCGAACCACCAGCATGATTAGGGGAACGGGGCGGTCTCGATCAGATAGGTCTCGGCCACCTAAGAGCGTGGAAGAGGGCAGAGCTTCGGCCGTGGCGGACGATGGCTTCGGGCGAACTTGGGCACGCGGCCACGGCGGCTCCAGCGGCCAAAGGAGGGGTGGGGGAGGCTTGAGGTGGAGCAGGGAGGCCTCTGGTGGTGAAAGGATGGAGGAAGGGGCACCGGCTGCCACGGATTTAGCCGGGCTCCGGTGAGAGGCACTGCGGCCATGGGGGTCGAGGAGAGCTCCAGAAGCTTAGAGGAGGGGTTGGGTGGGGTGAGAGGAGTGTGGAGAGGTCGATGGAAAGCTCGGAGGGCTTGGGGGAGGGCTTAAATAGCCGCGGGGCGAGGTAGCCGAGCTGGCACCACCGCGGATGCATGTCCAGCGCCGCGGACGTGTGTGCTCGTGCATGAGCTCGGGGAAGGCGACGGGGGAGGCACAGAGGAGAGCTCACGAGGAGGAGGAGGAGGCCAAAGGAGCGCAGGGAGGAAGACGATGGCGACGGGAAGATCCAAAACTCCACTGTACGCACGTGTTCACGCGGCGGCGAGCGTCGGTGAGCAAGGGGACGGAGGGGGAGAGGGGTCCAGGGGAACGACGACGACTAAAGGAAGACAATGGACATCTTCACAAGCGCGAAGCCCACGATAGGAGGAGGGGGTCCAGCACAAAGAGTGCTCTGGACACGCCACAGCGCACAGAGCGCGCGCATTGGCATGCCAGCGTCGTAGTCACCACGTGAACATGGGCATTCAATGCCCTACAACGCCCAAAACATTGTCTATCTGATAGTCCTTCCAATATAGAGCATTAATGGGTCATTGGCTTGATCTAAGGCACTGTGGTTGTGTTGGAATGGAGCTCTGAAGTTTACTGCAGTAAACTTAGCCGTGCACTGGTGATCAACAGGGAATTGCTTGAAGCCAAATAAGTTGTCTCGGGTGTTTAGATATGTAGGGACTATGATCCTAGAGGGTTTGAGGAGAAATGGACCAAGGTAAATCATAGTTGCTTCACAACTGCATATTTGGTCCAGAAATGAAGATCAGGATGGTGCACTCACATGGAGTGTCAACTTGGGCTAAGATTGGTCAAGGCAGGGTCATTTGGTCATATGAAGATGCTCAAAAAGTCTCATACCAATTGGCAAAGCCAAACTAGTACTTGCTTCACAAACATCTCCTCTGGACAGAAACTTGGGATAATATTGGTGATAAAATGGATCAATAAAATGATGCCAAATTGGGTGGAGAGATGTTTTATGGGTATAAGAATGGTCTGGTAATTTATCAGGATTTTTGAAACAATATAAAATATACTTGCTTCACAACCTGAAAATAATGCCAGAATCAAAGATTTGCTCCTGTGCTCACATAGAAGATTGGATGGGGCTGCAAATTGGTGTAGGGGGTTAATATGAGCACATTAAGGAGTATGCAAAAGATCAACTCATTTGGGTACTCCTAGCTAGTACTTCCTTCATAGAGCCTTCTGTCTGACAGAAACTCTGAAATTCACTGAGGAAGATTGGCTAGGCAAATAAAGTTGAACTTGTGCATGAGGCAATTATTTGGACATATAAACATGTCCAAAAATGTTGGTAGCCACCAGGAAAATATAAATGACACTTGCTTCACAAAGTGCCATTCAGGGCAGAATAGAAAAGGGATTATTGGGGAATTATTTTTGAACTGGCCAAGGCAATGTTTGGGCATATTTGAGCTATATATGACCCAAAGGAATTATGAGAATTATTTGGGGATTTTTGGATGTACAGAAATATACGTTGCTTCACAACCTAGGGCAGATAGGGTTATTCCTTTAATGAAAAAGGAATATTCCCTAGAAAAAAATCTTAGGGTTTGGTCAAGGAGTGAAGTGACATGATCTTTGGCAAGGTTTTGAGAATGATGAGCCACTTGGGAGGAGGAATGAGGATGATTTCCTAGGTGGCAAGGCCACAGAACCACTCCAAAAAGAAAAACAGAGCAAAAACCAAATAAATCAAAGGAAAAAAGAAAGGGCCAAAATCTAGGCTGTTACAAACCTTCCCCCCTTAAAGAAATCTCGTCCTCGAGATGTGGTTGCTCAGGGAACAAGTATGAATTGAGGATACCGTTTCCAACTCGGGTATCCTTTTTCCTTTCTGTATTGTTCTCACAAGGGTTTCAGATGATCAACTTACCTTGCTCTGGGGTGGTTTGCTTCACCTTTCCACAAATTCTGACGGATTTTTGCTCACATACCGAATCCTTTTACTGACGTGAATTTTATCATATTTGCGGTGATATCCAATGGACCTTAGCATAAATTTTTCCTTTGGTCAGGAAAAACCATTTTACTTCTGTCATGTGGTTGCTTCAAATAAATGCATGTCTTCTGGGTTCCATAAATGCTGAGAATCAATGGTCATCCTCTGACGGGATCTGACTGCTCACAGGTGGCACTGATTTATCTTGATTTATTTCTTTGGCTCGAGCATGAGATATGTACCAAAGATTTGACTGCCTTCTGTCATGAGAAATATAATGGTGTATGGAGTTATAGCTGTGTCATACCTCAAATATTTACATCTTGAGACTGGCCCGACAGGGGCTGACGGACAACTGCTTTTCCTGACAGACTGACCATGTACTTGATTCCATCGGTGAGTATACCGGGTCTGAGCTGATTGCTCGTCTTCTGATTTTTCTCATGTGGTCGATATACCCATCTATGGTAATAGGCTGTGATATGCTTTAACACTGCTGCTGAGGTCAGACTGCTGAGCTTGCAAAGGAATCTTGGATCTGACAGAACAAACTTGGATATTCCACACTAACCATGTCAAGCGGGTCAGCGGGATATGAAAAATCCTTGTAAATAGAGTAGGCCCTTGAAAGTATGCCTTGGTGGGTCCATATGGAATTATGGCCTCCAACTGAGTTGGGGTATTCGGACCCTGATGGTTGCGCATAAATCATCATTCCTTTGCTGTTAGTCTCATTCTTTTTACTGTCATGATTTTCTTTGTCAGGATACCGTATTGAAATATCTTGGCCACACTTCTCCTTGATTCTTCGTATGACCATGGATGCGATTAGTGCAATATTTTTGACATTATTCCTTGCGCTTGTTTTTTGACTGGGTCCACACACATATGACATATACCCGGGGTTTGTAGCTTGCACGGTGCTCATTGCTGAGTCCAATCATACAAGTAGGTGACAAGGTTTCATGATACCATCTTGTCAGTTGAGGGAATAATGATCTTGATGACCATTGTCAAGACTGTTGATTATGTGATGTCATCTCCAAATATTATCGCTCCTTGCATGAGATGTATCTCTGCTTATTTTCCTTTGCCTGACTTGGGAGGTTGTATATCTACTGGATTACTGTCACATCTCGTATATAAGAAGGATATGACCGGGGATACATGCTCACCATATATAAGAAGGATATGTCACCGATCACTCGATCCTTGCGGTAAGCATATGTTTTGACTGAATTTTACCTCTGACAAAATTATTGCAAGTCTGGTCCTTGAGTAGTACTGCCATACGTTGGCAACTCATCATAAAATCTCGGAGGATGGTGCAATATTGTGGTACTGACACAGACTGAGTGGCTTACGAGAGAAGCCATTTGAGTAGCTTGCCGAGGAAGACTTGTTAACTTCTGCTCAAAGCTTTTGCTTGGGTATCTTGCAGAAGAAGGCTCTATAGCCTACACACGAAGCTTGCTCTGATTATTGTGCTGGACAAGCTTGAGTTCCGTACGTGAGAAGCTTCTCCTCGGGTTTGCTTGTCGAGAAAAATTCATGTCCGTATGTCAGAAGCCTTTACTGAGGTGCCTTGCTGTGAAGGACCGGGTATCATGGGCTGGAAATTGTTCACATATCATAATGAGGAAAAATTGAGGAGCCTTGCATCATAAATTTCTTCCAATAGCGTGTGGACGAAGACTGCATTTCTTACATCCAAAGCTTCATACTAATATGCAGACTGAAATCCATACACACGCCCATAATATTCTGAGGCTCTGTCTGAAAATATATTGTTGGTCTTGTACCAGACTTGTCTTTTTGCTGGCTGGATCATAACTGCTGTGAGGATTTTGCACTGTGGTAGACTTGATGCTGATAATCAATTCAATACACCATTGGTATTCTGAGCAGATTTTAATCCCATAATGCAGTTGACTGGGTAGCCAATAATGTCTAGCTGAGCTTCTTTCAAATATTTCAAATCCTTAGTGCTTCTTTGAGTCCGGTGTCGGTGGATGAGCAATTCTTTATAGGGGAAAAATAGTGTAACACCAGGGCCCAAAAAGAAAGAAGCAAAAGAAAACTCAACTAAACAAAAGCACACAACAACAATCAATGTCACATATTACTGCTAGTCACACAATATGCATGCCTACTTAAGCACACAAATCTCGCGGGATCTCCGGTTCTACGATCTAGCATGTTGTGACGATGTGCACGAGGACGAATAAATGTGTGGAAGAATTGGTGTAAACAACGCTACACCAAGTGCTAGCTTACCATGGTGGCAACCTGAACTAGCTCGGAGGTAAGGACATACTCGGTAATCATGCGGTGGGACACGAAGGTCGCAACCACATTATTATCAAGTGGACGGAAAAAGATCCGTACGCGTCCAAGAAATAGGATTGCGGGGGAAACTGAGGCTGCTGACATTGCCCTTTCTTGATAACTAAGATCATTAAGGGTTTCCAACACGACAGAAGAATAATCCGGGATAGAAACATGTCCATCACCGAAACGATAGACGGGGCTGGAAGAAAGACATCGGCGCGATTCCTGAGCACCATTTTTGCAAACAGTGTCGGGATCACTTGGCATCACTCTGCTGGGACAGAAATGACACCAAACGCCGAAAGAAAAAGGAACTGGAGAAATGCAAAGGTTGAGCTGTACTGGATCCGAACCGATGCCGGCTACACTCAGCAGATAAACCGCTATCACAAATACTAAGGCTATATGCATGCTATGCAACAAACAAATGCAGCAACCAAATGCAATAAATACACCAGACTCTATATTACCGATTTCTACTGGTTTCTACTGCTTGCACTAACTAGGGCGTCCTACAGCCAGAGCTGGCTCTGATACCAAGCCTGTGGCACCCCGGCTCAGAGAAACCGGAATGCCTCGTATTCCAGCCCAGAGATCAAGGAGAAGTCTCTGGAATACGTCACTGCTTGACATAGAACAAATCGGCTCTTATTACAAGAATAAATACAAAGGTCCGATGTTACAAAGAATCACATCAGCACGGCGACACTACGCCTCCGATACTACACTTGCTCTATGCTAGCAGCGGAACAACTCTTAGCAGCGGAAATCTTCTAGCCGCGGAACAACGACGAAGGTGGTGAACTCCACTCCACAGGGACTCTGGCTGGGACACGATCTAGCTCGCACAAACGGAAACCATGACAAGAGATCAAGCAATCACGACATCACCTGCAATCTGGCATGACACGCCAGGTCAGTACATTGAATGTACTTGCAAGCTCACAACAACCAAAAACATCAAGGCAAGACAACAACATAGCATTAAGCGGTTAATTAAATTAATAGCTACCATGATATAACAACAACTCCTAAGCATAATATGAAACTACTACAATACTGATAAATCATCATCTCCGATCTCCATAAGCATATCTCTCTTGGCTAACCGGCCAAGCAATATACCATCTCGATCACCTCGTGATCATAACCAAACTGTAACCGTGATCCTTTAGGCGATCACAACCCGACCAATAAATGGCCCGTGATCCTTACGACAATCACAACCCAACCAATAAATGGCCCGTGATCCTTACGGCGATCACAACCCGACCAATACTTGGACAATCTGTATTGTTCAAAATATCCACATATCAATCACCTATAAGTCATTCCGTCATGTGAGTGTTGATCGAACGGTGTACCCTAGTACGAACCCATGCCCATGACCGAGGACGCGGCTATTGATAGGTTAAACGCACACTCTACAGAGGTAGCGCACTGTACCCACACCACAGAACCCATGGCCTCGCACTCCCATTCGGGTGGACCAACGACGTTCCGACAAAACTGATCTACTTCCATGACACTCTCCCGGCCACTCCGACTCACTCCCCACTGGGCTAAGTCATGGGTGGCCCCGAGACTACCTCAAGACACATCGACCACCGTCGTGGCCCGTCCCACACAAGGACATGGATCCAAAAACTCAAACAATGGGCACACAAGGCTTATGTCCGCCTACCTGATCAGGGTAGCGCGCGCCCATATCCTTCCCTCGTTAGAGGCACCGGCGAGAGGCACGGCAATAGACCGCATTAGGGCCGTCCCATACCGGCAAATGTGGTTGCATTGGAAAAGTTCGATTCGGCGGCACCTGACCAACTTACTGACGGAATTTATCCCCAAAAATATAACCATAATAACTGATACTCCGATGTCAACCATCAAACTATAATCCAAGTCATAGCAATATCCAACAAATAATCCAAGCATACTATCATCATACCAAAATACTCCGAGGATAGCAGAACACTACTATCATGATGAATCCGAAACAATAATCCTACTACTCCCATAACAAGGATAAAGCTATCCAGCTAAGATCCACATGTAACCATCATCTCCGAAAATAACACTCCAAGCAATAGAACATCAACTAGCATCATGAAAATAATCATACTAACCACTAATAATCCAAAAGTAGCATGATATCCAAAGTAATATTCCAAAACATACTAACAGATATCATCATGAAACAATCATAATATACTAATACTCTAATGGCAACATGATACTCATCAACTACACACATAACTCCTAGTAATCCAATCAATAGCATGGCAACGACAAGATCGAAACAATACTCCGAGAAAATGCCATGCACAGATCACAAGTAGCTAAAACAATATTTTAAACAACTTCAAATGAATTAAACCATGTCATTGCATTACAGTGATGCAAATGGAGGGTGTGGCTTTCCTGGGGTGGAAGAAATCTTCGGGAGAAAGTGCGAGAAGCTCGCGGAAAGAATCGCAGGAAATCGTTCTCTCTCGGAGGGAGCTGATTAAGGGCATGGGCAAAATGGTCATTTCCATTATGCCAAAACATAATGAAAGTGATACCAACAGAACGGGCTCGACCAAATGAAGAAGTGAGCGTTGGTTTCACCTTAAACGGAGTTACGGTTGAAAAGTTATGGAGGATTGAAGTTCAGGGACTTTTCTACAAAAAATACATCACAGCTAAGTCCCTGAGTGGATAAGGCAGAAACGGGTTTTCAGAAATACGCTTTCGGTCATTGAAAATGTACTCACAAAAAATACGCTTCCACTTGCCACGTCATCAAAGGCGGGGCCGGGCGCGTGTGACGCTGACGTGCGGGTCCCACGGGCTGTGGGGCCCGTCACTTATCCACCTGGGTCAACGCGCAGCGGTGGGACCGGCCGCCTGGGTCACTGACACCTGGGGCCCGCGGGGTCCACGCACTGGTCAACTCCCTCCTCCCGCCTCCTACTTCTTCCCCCTGATGGAGCAGAGCAGAGGCGAGGCTCAGGCACTGCCGGCGCCGGCCCCGGTGACTCCGGCCAGATCCGGCGGAGCTCGGACCACCGGAGGGATCATCGTGGGACGCCGCACCCGAGGGGCCCAGAAGGGATTGCGGGGAAGGGCCGTGGCACCCGCGCCATGGATTTAACCGGGCTCTAGCGAGAGGCACTGCAGCCATGGGGGTCGAGGAGAGCTCCAAAAGCTTAGAGGAGGGGTTGGGCGGGGTCAGAGGAGTGTGGAGAGGTTGATGGAGAGCTCGGAGGGCTCGGGGGAGGGCTTAAATAGCCACGGGGCAAGGTGGTCGAGTTGGCACCGCCGCTGACACGTGTCCAGCACCGCAGACGCGTGTGCTCACGCATGAGCTCGGGGAAGGCGACTGGGGAGGCACAGGGGAGAGCTCACGAGGAGGAGGAGGCCAAAGGAGCGCAGGGAGGAAGACGACGGCGACGGGAAGATCCAAAACTCCACTGTACGCACGTGTTCACGCGGTGGCGAGCGTCGGTGAGCAAGAAGACGGAGAGGGAGAGGGGTCCAGGGGAACGGCGACGACTATAGGAAGACAATGGACATCTTCACAAGCACGAAGCCGACGAGAGGAGGAGGGGGTCCAGCACAAACAGTGCTCTGGACAAGCCACAACACACAGAGTGCGCGCACAGGCATGCCAGCGTCGTAGTCACCCCGTGAACATGGGCATTCAATGCTCTACAGCGCCCAAAATGTTGTCTATCTGATAGTCCTTCCACAATAGAGCATTAATGGGTCATTGGCTTGATCTAAGGCACTATGGTTCTGTTGGAATGGAGCTCTGAAGTTTACTCCAGTAAACTTAGCCGTGCACTGGTGATCAAGAGGGAATTTCTTGAAGCCAAATAAGTTGTCTGGGGTGTTTAGCTGTGGAGGGACTATGATCCTGGATGGTTTGAGGACAAATGGACCAAGATAAATCATAGTTGCTTCACAACTGCATATTTGGTCCAGAAATGAAGATCGGGATGGTGCACTCACATGGTGTGTCAACTTGGGCTAAGATTGGGGAAGGCAGGGTAATTTGATCATATGGAGTTGCTCAAAAAGTCTCATACCAATTGGCAAAGCCAAACTGGTACTTGCTTCACAAACATCTCCTCTGGACAGAAACTTGGAATAATATTGGTGATCAAATGGATCAATGAAATGATGCCAAATTGGGTGGAGAGATGTTGTATGGGTATAAGAATGGTCTGGTAATTTATCAGGATTTTTGAAGCAATATAAAATATACTTGCTTCACAACCTGAAAATAATGCCAGAATTAAAGATTTGCTCCTGTGCTCACATAGAAGATTGGATGGGGCTGCAAATGGGTGTAGTGGGTTAATATGAGCACATTAAGGAGTATTCAAAAGATCAACTCATTTGGGTACTCCTAGCTAGTACTTCCTTCACAGAGCCTTCTGTTTGACAAAAACTCTGAAAATTCACTGAGGAAGATTGGCTAGGAAAATAAAGTTGAACTTGTGCATGAGGCAATTATTTGGACATATAAACATGCCCAAAAAGGCTGGGAGCCACTAGGAAAATATAAATGACACTTGCTTCACAAAGTGCCATTCAGGGCAGAATAGAAAATGGATTATTGGGGAATTATTTTTGAACTGGCCAAGGCAATGTTTGGGCATATTTGAGCTATATATGACCCAAAGGAATTATGAGAATTATTTGGGGATTTTTGGATGGACAGAAATATAGGTTGCTTCACAACCTAGGGCAGATAGGGTTATTCCTTTAATGAAAAAGGAATATTCCCTAGAAAAGAATCTTAGGGTTTGGTCAAGGAGTGAAGTGACATGATCTTTGGCAAGGTTTTGAGAATGATGAGCCACTTGGGAGGAGGAATGAGGATGATTTCCCAGGTGGTAAGGCCACAAAACCACTCAAAAAGAAAAACAGAGCAAAAACCAAATAAATCAAAGGAAAAAGAAAGGGCCAAAATCCAGGCTGTTACAAAAATGGAATTCATAACTACTCCCTCCGTGCTGGTTTACTAGTCCCCATCGTATTTTGGGTCAAAGTTTGTCCACGAATTTTAATTCTAAAATGTGAATGGAAAACGACATTTTGTTATAGCCAAACAAAAAAGGACTGGAGAGAGTGATTACTCTGACACGGACGCGACCTCTCATAGCGCAGGAATTGAACCCGCGCGCCGGCCAAGAGGGCCCCACTCGCTGCAGGCCAGGTTGAACACGCCTCCTTGCCGCATGCAACCGGCTTTAGACTGCCCCGCCTACCTCCATTGAATCCGCGTGTGTGCCGGCAACACGTCCTTCCGCGAGCTGGCCGGCATTTTAGAACACAACGCCGGTTGGATCCCCTCGTCCACCCGGTATTTAAACGAGGCCAGATGCTTGGCAAGAACCGCACCACACCGCCGCTCCCCATATCCTCCTTGTACCATTTTCTCCACACTCTCCATAGCATCCGGTGAGCAGGAAGACGAGTTCTCTGGCATAAAAGCCGGCTGGGTGCCCCGACGAGCTAGGCAACTCGCTGCCCCACCTCCCTCCCCGCCCCAGGCTGTCAGTACCATGGGCGGGGCTGCAGGCGGGCAAGCGGAGGAGCAAGTCGCCTCTTCAAGCTGGCCCCTGGTGCATCAACTCGATGCTCCAAGCCTTCTCGCAGAAGAATCGCCAGTTGCTGCACGCCGGCACACGGGGGACCATGGCGTCTAGTGCACCATGGTTGGCCGTGCCATCCGACACAAACATTGGCAGAACCGCGGCATGCTAGCGGAGGTGGCCAACACGTCTGCAGCCACCGCCGACACCGAGAATAGTAGACCACGGGAGCCGCCACCGCTCGAAACCCACGAATGCTACGACCACCGCATCACCGGCAGACACCCGGTGTGTTGCCCGGTTTGGCTCAAAACATCATGGACCCCAGTGATGTCTACTAGAACTACATCGGTATTTCCCCAAAGAGGAAGGGATGATGCAGCACATCAACAGTAGGTATTTCCCTCAGTGATGAGACCAAGGTTATCGAACCAGTAGGAGAACCACGCAACACTACGTGAATGGTACCTGCACACAAATAACAAATACTCACAACCCAATGTATTAAAGGGGTTGTCAATCCCTTTCGGGCAACGGCGCCAGAAATTGGCAAATGGATGTGAGAAAGTTGTAATAAATTGATAGATAGATCGCCAAATAAAATAAGCTGCAGCAAGGTATTTTTGTATTTTTGGTTTAATAGATCTGAAAATAGAAGCAAATAAAAATAGATCACAAAGGCAAATATAATAAAGAAGAGACCCGGGGGCCGTAGATTTCACTAGTGGCTTCTCCCGAGAAAAATAGCAAACAGTGGGTGAACAAATTACTGTTGGGCAGTTGATAGAACTTCAAATAATCATGATGATATCCATGCAATGATCATTATATAGGCATCACGTCCAAGATTAGTAGACCGACTCCTGCCTACATCTACTACTATTACTCCACACATCAACCGCTATCCAGCATGCATCTAGTGTATTAAGTTCATGGGAAAATGGAGTAATGCAATAAGAATGATGACATGATGTAGACAAGATCTATTTATGTAGAAATAGACCCCATCTTGTTATCCTTAATGGCAACGATACATAGATGTCGGTTCCCCTTCTGTCACTGGGATCAAGCACCGTAAGATCAAACCCATCGCAAAGCACCTCTTCCCATTGCAAGATAAATAGATCAAGTTGGCCAAACAAAACCCAAATATCAGAGAAGAAACACGAGGCTATAAGCAATCATGCATATAAGAGATAAAAGAAGACCCAAATAACTTTCATGGATAAAAAGATAGATCTGATCATAAACTCAAAGTTCATCGGACCCCAACAAACACACCGCAAAAAAGAGTTACATCATATGGATCTCCAAGAGACCATTGTATTGAGAATCAAAAGAGAGAGAGGGAGCCATCTAGCTACTAACTACGGACCCGTAGGTCTACAAACAACTACTCATGGATCATCGGAGAGGCACCAATGGGCATGATGAACCCCTCCGTGATGGTGTCTAGATTGGATCTGGTGTTTCTGGAACTTGCAGCGGATGGAGTTGATTTTTGTCGACTCTCCTAGGTTTTTTGGAATATTGGGGTATTTATAGAGCAAAGAGGCGGTGCGGGAGACCACCGAGGTGGGAACAACCCACCAGGGCGTGCCTGGGCCTCCAGACGCGCCCTGGTGTCTTGTGCTCACCTCGAGCTCCCTCTTTTGGTACTTCTTTTTCCCACTGGATGTCTTCTGGTCCAAAAATCCACAAAAAGTTTCGCTGCATTTGGACTCCATTTGATATTGATTTCCTGTGATGTAAAAAACATGCAGAAAACATCAACTGGCACTGGGCACTATGTCAATAGGTTAGTACCAAAAAATGATATAAAATGATTGCAAAACATCCAAGAATGCTAATATAATATCATGGAACAATAAAAAATTATAGATACGTTGGAGACGTATCAGCCAGCCGCGGTCAGCATTAGAAATATTATACCTGCCTCCAGAAGTTATTCGCATTTAGTCAAAAAAATGTCCAAAGTATAATTAATTATGTATGGTCTTGACTTGTTGTGCTTGCACTGGCAGTAGGAACTAGAGATTTTTCTTTATTTATAACTCTCCTCACATTTTTTGGCTTTGTAGTGAATCATGGTTGTGGACATTATCTATGAATGTGCAGATATCTGCGAACATGAGTTTGATGTGGAAGTTGAACTTGGAATGTTGGGCTTGCGTGTGAACTATACCATGTCCAATGCTTCGTCTGTTATTGTTTGGAAAGTAATTGCTGTTATTACATGACCCCAAAAAAATATTTTGTGTCACATCAATAGATGCACGGACGTCACAACAGGCATGCTGACTGGATAAACATTTGAACCTAGCTATTATGAAGGAAAATTTGTATTCAAAACAGTTTTGGATAGCAGGAGACGCCTAGTCGGCTGTGCCTATGCTAGCTTCTTTCTGGCTTCTTCCATCTCTTCTTTGGCTTGGGTGAAGAGAGCATCTGATTGCTCTTTTCGCTTCTTCAGGAACTTAGCTACATTCTCAAGGGCTAATGCACGCTTTCTTTCAGCCTTTACTAGACCCACGAGGACACGAATAGTTGACGGCTCCACCTGGCTTGTGTGTAATCCAGCATCATCTGGGAATTTGCACCTTGTGTCTAATCCAGCATCATTAGGGAACGGGCACCTTGTGTGTAATCCAGCCTCATTTGGAAACATGATCTCGAGGTTGACCATACTTCCCTCCTCGCAGGAACTACATCCTGACATGAAGTTACTTCTTTTTTAGATCAATACTCAGAGCAACCCAGATCCATTTAGTAGAAGCCAGATAAACAGGACTTGGAGAAGTGAATTCAAAAGGAGAAATACAAAAACAGACTCCAAGGTGAGAACACCCACATCGTACATCAAGCTAAAAATGAAAGCATTAGGACGATTAAGACTCTTCTTATTACACATCGAAGAACAGAAGGCTAAGAGAAACAGAAACTACAACATATACACATCGAAGAACACGTGGCTAAATGAAAGTAATTGAAAGGGTGTTACTTACAAAAGCTTGTTTTACAGGTTCGGTGCAGCTCCTCTTTAACTTTCCACGTTCCTTGAAGATGTCCCCAATATTCCGTGTTTGGTTTTCATTGCTCCTCTGCATGTTCGCACTCGTGGTTTTAAAATCTCAACATTGCAAGAAAAATATAGTAATACTCATGCATCTTGTGGGCAACATTAAAGCACTCATCTGTCATGTTAGACCATCTCCAACAGAAGCGCAACACGCGGTGCATTAAAAAAGCGTTTACAGCGCCGGAATAGCCAGTTTTTGCGGTCCGCGGAGTGCTGGCTCCAGTGGCCGCTGCAAAAAATTGTGCGTGCGCGCCGCTCCAGTAGGCACGCTATATTTTTTCTCCTTTCTACTCTGACTCGATACACATTCGACTCTGAGTCGATACTGGCAATAGATACAAGCAAGATGCCCGTGCATTGCACGTAACATCAAGATGCGTTTGTATGAGTAGTTTATCTTGTGAGAGAAAAGGATGAACGAGGGAAGGCCTTATTTGCAAATGTGGAGAGGGGTGTGGGTATCTTTTTGCAAAATTGCCATAGTTTCCTTCCTATCCGTCAGATATAAATTGGATGGCCTATATTGCAGAATGGCAAGCACACCATCATCACCAACTCTGTTTTTTATAAGAGTATAAGATAAGAGAGTAGAGAGCAGAGAGTAGAGACATAGATAGTTCTCAGCATAGACACTAGTACAACGAGCTCCTAAACAAATTGTTTTTAACCCCTTTCCGCGACGGCATTTGAAACCGTCGCCTAGTGAGTGTGGGCGATAGGGGGGGGGGTGCTTCCCACATGACCCAGAAGCCATCGGGGATATGCCCTCCTGGCACACACGTTCGGCAAAATGAGGTCGTGTGCGACTGGCGAGCATTCAAATACGAAAATACATACAATAGAGCTAAAAATACAATTATACGGTGAAATTGTTTCTGGTCGCAAGTACATCCCACACAGTCAGTCCCCGCTATACATTTCCGTTTGTATGTACATCCCACACAGTCGCTCGAAGGAAAACGTTTCTGTTCATAGGTACATCACACACAATTTTCCCGTTAAATCGCTTGCATTATTGAATATATCACACACGGTCCGTGGGAGAAACTGTGTGGCAAAGGTTGTTCATCACACACAGTTTTCATGTGGTAAACGTTTGTGCAAGGTGGCCTAACGCAAACAGTTTTCAAGAGAAAGTCGTGTGTGATTGTTCATTGATCCGACACGGTTTATTCCTATAAACTGTCTGCGTTGCCTGAGGTCATCGCCCACGGTATTTTTTCAACAACCGTTTGCAATAGCAAAACCCAATTAGCAGGCTAATCCGCCACTAGCAGGCTAATTATCCGATTATTCATAATCTATTTATTAACTATTTGACAATTCATATTAAGCACACAATATATTTCATTTTCATAATTGAAATACATTAGAGTACAACATCATATAGCTTCAGCACTCAGCTACCCCATTACACAACTACACCAGGACCAAGTTTCACATGCAACATCTATAACCTTTCAAAATTAGCATCATAGACGGTACATAGACAGATGTATCTCGTCTGGAAAACTTCTTAAGCAAAAGGCGAATATTGAGCCTTCATTGATGTTGAAGGTCTTTGTAACTTTAGGCCAGTGCCTGTGGATGATTGACCGTCCATCCTTCGTCCTCTTCAGGAACACTTCAATATTGAGCCATGGGTGTTGTATGAATACCTTCCTCGCCTCCTGACCATACAGGTGGTTTGAGAGGTAATCATTAGTGAACTACTTTGGAAAGGCCTGAAAACAAGGATGTGCATAAATATCTTCTCTATATTGGAAATGGGGCAAAAGAATTAAAAAGGCAAGGTATAATAGTTAGTACCATCCTGTAGTGAACTGATGTCTTCTTCATTGTGCAGACAAAGATCTTGTTGTTTTTTGTCGCTAATTTCTTTATCCTAACAATCTTTCTAAGTTTCTTGACTTGACTGATATTCATGGATAACTCATTTCCCCATATGCAAAAACAGTCAAACAGTGGGTCAAAACCACTAACAGCAGGACCTACATGTGCAAGACCAAATTGTTAAGAACCTAAATATTAGAATGGTTCTTGCAATTGCACAATAATGTGCTATTAGACAACGGACCATGCATGTGCTAGTCTCGATTGTAAACCTCGGTGCTTCCCATTGTTCCCCTGCAACACATATAAGGTAGTTAGTCATCAGGTTAAGTAAGCGTTCGCATGCTATCAGTAAAATATGTTGCTAAAAAATAATCACATTGCAGATTCATCAGATTAATTCAAGCCACAGGGAAAACCCATTTATCCAAACCAAGCATGATTAAGAACTAGGAAATATAGCACTTGTATATGTTTCTTGATACGTCTCCAACGTATTTATAATTTTTGATTGTTCCATGCTATTATATTACCCCTTTTGGATGTTTATGGGCTTTATTTTACATGTTTATATCATTTTTGGGACTAACCTACTAACCGAAGGCCCAACCCGTATTGCTGTTTTTTTGCCTATTTCAGTATTTTGAAGAAAAGGAATATCAAACGGAGTCCAAACAGAATGAAACCTTCGGGAGCGTGATTTTTGGAATGAACGTGATCCGGAGAACTTGGAGTGCAAGTTAAGAAGCTTGCGAGGCGGCTAGGAGACAGGAGGGCGCGCCCACCCCCTCTGGGCGTGCCCTATCTCCTGGGCCCCACAGGCGGCCACCGACGTACTTCTTCCTCCTATATATACCTATGTACCCCGAAAACATCTAGAGAGCCAACGAAACACAATTTCCACCACCGTAACCTTCTATATCCGCGAGATCCCATCTTGGAGCCTTCGCCGGCGCTCCGCTGGAGGGGGAATCGACCATGGAGGGCTTCCACATGAACACCATAGCCCCTCCGATGAGTTGTGAGTAGTTTACCACAGACCCTTCGGGTCCATAGTTATTAGCTAGATGGCTTCTTCTCTCTTTTTAAATCTCAATACAATGTTCTCCCGCTCTCTTGTGGAGATCTATTCGATGTAAACTCTTTTTGCGGTGTGTTTGTCGACATCCGATGAATTGTGGGTTTATGATCAAGTTTATCTATGAGAAATATTTGAATCTCCTCTGAATTCTTTTATGTATGATTGAGTTATCTTTGCAAGTCTCTTTGAATTATCAGTTTGGTTTGGCCTACTAGATTGATCTTTCTTGCCATGGGAGAAGTGCTTAGCTTTGGGTTCAATCTTGCGATGTCCTTTCCCAGTGACAGCAGGGGCAGCAAGGCACGTATTGTATTGTTGCCATCGAGGATAAAAAGATGGGGTTTATATCATATTGCTTGAGTTTATCCCTCTACATCATGTCATCTTTCTTAATGCGTTACTCTGTTCTTTATGAACTTAATACTCTAGATGCAAGCAGGAGTCGGTCGATGTGTGGAGTAATAGTAGTAGATGCAGGCAGGAGTCGGTCTACTTGTTGCGGACGTGATGCCTATATACATGATCATGCCTAGATAATCTCATAATTATTCGCTTTTCTATCAATTGCTCGACAGTAATTTGTTCACCCACCGTAATACTTATGCTATCTTGAGAGAAGCCACTAGTGAAACCTATGGCCCCCGGGTCTATCTTTTATCATATAAGCTTTCAATCTACTTTTATTTGCATCTTTACTTTTTCATCTATATTATAAAATACCAAAAATATATTTATCTTATCATACTATCTCTATCAGATCTCACTTTCGCAAGTGGCCGTGAAGGGATTGACAACCCCTTTATTGCGTTGGTTGCGAGTTCTTTGTTTGTTCGTGTAGGTGCGTGGGACTTTTGAGGAGCCTCCTACTGGATTGATACCTTGGTTCTCAAAAACTGAGGGAAATAATTACGCTACTATTGCTGCATCACCCTTTCCTCTTCAAGGAAAACCAATGCAAGCTGAAGACATAGCATTTCTCATGTATTAAGTGAAGCCAAATTCGATTTATTCCTCACATGCACAACAATACAAAATTCTAACCACGACAATTGGACATCGCATTGCAGAATTGAACCAAGCAGTTAACTAAACACCACAACAAATGAACCAAACATTAACTGAGCACCACATTGCACAATATAACATTGAACCAAGCAGTTAACTAAACACCACAACAAATGAAGCAAACATTAACTGAGCACCACATTGCACAATATAACATACTCCTAATAGTAGATCAAACACATAACCAAATAGTTAACTATAGCCAATTGTAGCAATTGTATTTGTTTCTCATGTATTTACTACAGCCAAATTCAATTTATTCCTCACATGGTATACAATAACATAATGCACCCACAATTTTGTAAAGATAAATTCGATTTATTTCTCACATGGAAGACAATAATAAATTACAGCCTGAAGAATTGAACATCACATTTGTAGAATTTAACCAAACAGTTAACTGAGGATGACAACTAATTAACAAAACAGTTAATAAGTGAGCACCACACTGCACGACATATAGAACATATACACTAGAGCAACAGATTGCATGGTAAAAGTAGATAGCACAATTCACTAGAATTTGTGAAGGAAAGGCAGGAGCAGCACACGCAACGGGTAAATCAAGCATGCTTAACTGGCGTAGCTAGCAAATGGCAAGGTGCTCCTTCAAGATCTAGGGGCCGGCACAAATGGCAGCCATCGCGACCTCATCCATGCGTGCGGCCGCGATTTGTTTCTTCGCTGTCAAATGCTCCTTGAGGTCCTAGCTATACTGCGTGCATCATGGCTTAGGCCGACGCTTATTTGGTGGATGGGTCGGTGATTTGGGTGGAAGGTCTCGCGCTTGCGCTGGCGGTAGGGGCATGTGGGATGTGGAAGGAGGAGGAGGATGGGGGTCGGCTGTGGATTACCTGCCTGGATAGGCGAGGCCGAGGAGCATGATGGAGGGTCACCGGTGAGGAGGTGGCAGCTACAAGCAAGGAGTGAAGGTTTCAACTTGGAAAGGAAGGCGAAAAGAGGGGGAATGTGGCTTTTGGTAAGGGGGAGGGGGCGGGGAGGTAGATATTTTTGCGGAAGCCGAAAATTTGGAATCGCTTCAGCCAAAAAACCTGGCATGCAAAGTGTCATCAGACACGGTCCCTTATTGAGAACTGTGTACGACATGTGAACTTCAGAAACGATTCAGATAGCTTAACCTGTGTGTGTTGAATTTGAATGTAAAAAACTTTGGTTCGAATTTCCCTGGTTACAGTGGCCATCCACGTCATTGCATAATTTGGGTACACAAAGGAGACTAACTTCTTAATCGAGCAACTTCAGCAATTAAACAGAGCTAGCTGACTTAAACATTACTCTAACAAATTAAAGACCGGCGCTCTTAATTAAAGAAAACAAAGAGTACTACTATGGCTGGTGCTCGTCGATCTCCACCGCCGCCTCCATGTCCAGCTCGCGCCCGACGATCTCCTGGGGAAGGGGCTCCATGGCATCAATTGCACCATACTCAGTGATGTCTACTACACAACCTTCTTCTTGTAGACGTTGTTGGGCCTGCAAGTGCACAGGTTTGTAGGACAGTAGAAAATTTCCGTCAAGTGGATGACCTAAGGTTTATCAATCCGTGGGAGGCGTAGTTTGAAGATGGTCTCTCTCAAACAACCCTGCAACCAAATAACAAAGAGTCTATTGTGTCCCCAACACACCCAATACAATGGTAAATTGTATAGGTGCACTAGTTCGGCGAAGAGATGGTGATATAAGTGCAATATGGATAGTAGATATAGGTTTTTGTAATCCGAAAATATAAAAACAGCAAGGTAACTAATGATAAAAGTGAGCGTAAATGGTATTGCAATGATAGGAAACAAGGCCTAGGGTTCATACTTTCACTAGTGCAAGTTCTCTCAACAATAATAACATAGATAGATCATATAACAATCCCTCAACATGCAACAAAGAGTCACTCCAAAGCCACTAATAGCGGAGAACAAATGTAGAGATTATGGTAGGGTACGAAACCACCTCAAAGTTATCCTTTTTGATCGATCTATTCAAGAGTTCGTAGTAAAATAACACAGAGCTATTCTTTCCGCTCGATCCATCATAGAGTTCATACTAGAATAACACCTTAAGACACAAATCAACCAAAACCCTAATGTCACCTAGATACTCCATTGTCACCTCAAGTATCCGTGGGCATGATTATACGATATGCGTCACACAATCTAAAATTCATCCAACCAGCACAAAGTTCTTCAAAGAGTGCCCCAAAGTTTCTACTGGAGAGTCATGAAAACGTGTGCCAACCCCTATGCATAGGTTCATGGGCGGAACCCGCAAGTTGGTCACCAAAACATACATCAAGTGGCACGTGATATCCCATTATCACCACATATAAACACGGCAAGACATACATCAAGTGTTCTCAAATAAAGACTCGATACTATAAGATAACTCCAAGAGGGAAAATCAATTCATCACAAGAGAGTAGAGGGGGAGAAACATCATAAGATCCAACTATAATAGCAAAGCTCGCGATACATCAAGATCGTGCCATAGAGAGAACACGAGAGAGAGAGAGAGATCAAACACATAGCTACTGGTACATACCCTCATCCCCGAGGGTGAACTACTCCCTCCTCGTCTTGGAGAGCGCCGGGATGATGAAGATGGCCACCGGTGATGGGTTCCCCCTCCGGCAGGGTGCCGGAACGGGCTCCTGAGAGGTTTTTGGTGGCTATAGAGGCTTGCGGTGGCGGAACTCCCGATCTATCTTCTCTGTGGATGTTTTTAGGGTAC
>NC_041385.1:247914793-247925788 GCF_002162155.2 Triticum dicoccoides
CATCCAATAGGGGAGGGCGCCCCTATCTCCTGGCCCCCTCGAGGATCTTCTGACGTGAACTCCAAGTCTCCGGGATGATATTCTTCCCAAAAATAACGCTGCCGAAGGTTTCATTCCGTTTGGACTCCGTTTGATATTCCTTTTCTTCGAAATACTGAACAGGCAATAAAACAACAATATGGGCTGGGCCTCCGGTTAATAGGTTAGTCCCAAAAGTAATATAAAAGTGTATAATAAAGCCCATAATCATTCAAAACAGATAATAAAATTGCATGAATGCTTCATAAATTATAGACACGTTGGAGACGTATCAGCATCCCCAAGCTTAATTCCTACTCGTCCTCGAGTAGGTAAATGATAAAAGAAAGAATTTATGAAGTGTGAATGCTAGAAGGTGCACAAGTTTGATCAATGATAATTTCAATCACCTTTTCTAGCATGATAATATGTCATAACAGTAATTCATCTCATAAAATTTCTCACGATAAAGTAACAAGCAATTCACATGTCAAAGCATAGACCATAAACTTTCTTGAAAACTAGCAAACTTCATTCTCAGTCATCAAACAATTGCAATTCATCTTATTTTCAGGAATAGCAAACTGCACATACTCAACTATCATATAGTCTTCTACAATTGCTAACACTCACGCAATACTAATGGTTATGGAGTTTCAATCGGACACTGAGAAAGATAGGGGCTTATAGTGTTGCCTCCTAACGTATTCACCTTTGGATGATGTCAACAATAATAGTTCATGCTAACTTACATCCAATTGGATATATATATATATATATATCAGGATCACCCCAACACAAAGTGGTTGCCAAAGGATAAAATGAAAAAGGGAAAGGTGAAGATCACCTTGACTCCTGCATAAAAGTAAAAGACATAAAGTAAAATATAGGCCCTTCGCAGAGGAAAGCATAGGTTGTCATGCGCTTTTAGGGTTGGATGCACAAAATCTTGATGTGAATGAACATCACTTTATATTGCCACTTGTATATGGACCTTTATTATGCAGTCCTTCGCTTTTATTGCTTCCATAACAAGATTGTATAAAGCTATTTTCTTCACACCAAAAGATCATACATATTTAAAGAGCAATTTTTATTGCTTGCACCGATGACAACTTACTTGAAGGATCTTACTCAATCCATAGGTAGGTATGGTGGACTGTCATGGCAAAACTAGGTTTAAGGATATTTGGAAGCACACGTAGTATCTCTACTTGGTGCAAGGAATTTTGGCTAGCATGAGGGGGAAAGGCAAGCTCAACATGTTTGAATGATCCATGACAATATACTTTAACTGAGATGTCAGAAAACATAACCCATTACGTTGTCTTGTCCAACATCAACTTTTTAGCATGTCATACTTAATGAGTGCTCCCAATTATAAAAGATGTCTAGGATAGTGTATTTATATGTGAAATCTCTCTTCCTTCAATATTCTTTCATGAATTGTTCAAATGACCAATAAATGCTTGCTAACCTTCAATAAATTTACAACCTCTACTTCTTAGATGTGAAGTCATTACTCCCCATGGGATAATCAAATGAAACATATATAATTTCAGATTTATGACATTCAACTCATTCAACCATTTACTCATAGGATATAAGTGAAGCACACGAGTAAATTACAAACTACTCCAACAAGATATAAGTGAAGATCAAGGAGTAGCTAAATAATTATGTAACTATGTGAAGACTCTCTCTCAATAAAGAATTTCAGATCTTAAGTACTTTATTCAAACATCAAACAAAACAAAATAAAATGACATTGCAAAGATAGCACAACTCATGTGAAGAAGCAAAAACTTAGGCTCAACCGATACTAACCGATAAAAACAGCAAGGTAACTAATGATAAAAGTGAGCATAAACGGTATTGCAATGATAGGAAACAAGGCCTACGGTTCATACTTTCACTAGTGCAAGTTCTCTCAACAATAATAACTTAGATAGATCATATAACAATCCCTCAACATGCAACAAAGAGTCACTCGAAAGCCACTAATAGCGGAGAACAAACGTAGAGATTATGGTAGGGTACGAAACCACCTCAAAGTTATCCTTTTTGATCGATCTATTCAAGAGTTCGTAGTAAAATAACATAGAGCTATTCTTTCCGCTCGATCCATCATAGAGTTCATACTCGAATAACACCTTAAGACACAAATCAACCAAAACCCTAATGTCACCTAGATACTCCATTGTCACCTCAAGTATCCATGGGCATGATTATACGATATGCCTCAGACAATCCCAAATTCATCCAACCAACCCAAAGTACTTCAAAGAGTGCCCCAAAGTTTCTACCAGAGAGTCAAGAAAACATGTGCCAACCCCTATGCATAGGTTCATGGGCGGAACCCGCAAGTTGGTCACCAAAACATACATCAAGTGGCACGTGATATCCCATTGTCACCATAGATAAACACGACAAGACATACATCAAGTGTTCTCAAATAAAGACTCAATCCGATAAGATAACTTCAAGAGGGAAACTCAATTCATCACAAGAGAGTAGAGGGGGAGAAACATAATAAGATCCAACTATAATAGAAAAGCTCGCGATACATCAAGATCGTGCCATAGAGAGAACACGAGAGAGAGAGATCAAACACATAGGTACTGGTACATACCCTCAGCCCCGAGGGTGAACTACTCCCTCCTCGTCATGGAGAGTGTCGGGATGATGAAGATGGCCACCGATGATGGGTTCCCCCTCCGGTAGGGTGCCGGAACGGGCTCCTGAGAGGTTTTTGGTGGCTACAGAGGCTTGCGCCGGCGGAACTCCCGAACTATCTTCTCCGTGGATGTTTTTAGGGTACGTGGGACTATATAGGCGAAAGAAGTTGGTCGGGGGGTGCTCGAGGGGCCCACGAGACAGGGGGGCGTGCCCAGTAGGGGGGGGGGTGCCCCCCTATCTCCTGGCCTCCTCGAGGATCTTATGACGTGAACTCCAAGTCTCCAGGATGATATTCTTCCCAAAAATAACGCTGCCGAAGGTTTCATTCCGTTTGGACTCCGTATGATATTCTTTTTCTTCGAAATACTGAAACAGGCAATAAAACAACAATATGGGTTGTGCCTCCAGTTAATAGGTTAGTGCCAAAAGTAATATACAAGTGTATAATAAAGCCCATAATCATTCAAAAAGATAATAAAATAGCATGAATGCTTCATAAATTATAGATACGTTGGAGACGTATCACTCGGCAAGCATCTCGCCATCCGTGTTTGCCATATCTTTGGAATAGGCCGCCACGAGCTGGGCATGGGCGGCCGCGATCTGGGCTCTGGCGGGCTCCATCGTGGCAAGGTATGCCGCGTAGGAATAGACGGCTGCTCGAACTCTCTTGGAGATTGCCAGCTCTTCGGCCGTGTGTTGCCGACCGTTGTCGGAGAAGCTTCGTTCGATTTGTGCGGTGACCACCACAAGCTGGGCATGGACGGCCTCGACATGGTAGTGGGTGACCTCCATCAGGGCTAAGGCCGCCGCTGCGGAACGGACAGCTGCTATGCCGCTCTCGCCAGTTGCTATCCCCGAGGCAAATGTTGCTGCCGCCGCCTGAGAAGCAACAACGACTGTTTGGGCTGCCTTGGCCGCCCGGACGCAGACCGCGGTCGCCCTCACGAAGCTTGTTAGCACGCACCTGGCAAATGTGGCCGCGCTCTCGCCGGCATGGGCCGTCGAAGTTGCCCTCATGACGTGGGTCCACGTCCCCATCTTTCACCGGCGACGAATGAACAGTGAAATGATATTTGGGAAGTGAGCTAGTGTGCTTGACACGCCGGCTGTGGACTGTAGCCGACGCACCTTCTCTCATAAGGCATGGGTGTACTATACACCGATGGTGCTCCAAAATATTTTGTGTTTCATCTCACACGGTTGGTGATAATAAACTGTGTGCGATCTATTTGATTTACCGTCTTGATCATTTGAATTACGTAATGGGGTCACAGCTACAAAGGATGGTGTTTGAATTGTTAGAACTTTTGTCTGTAGTGAACATGCAACTATAGGTGTGTCATCAAAAAAATTGGAATTATTCAGGGTTTGTTTGTACATTTTTATACATTAACCGTGTTTTCCAGGCATTTTATGCGCATAATTCAAATTTGAACTACATGCACATGCTCCATTGCATAGAAACTTATTGAAAAATCAAATATGTGTCCTTGGTTGCATGCTTAGGTCCCATGCAAGAAATGGGAATGAATTTCAAACACCCTGCCACCGTCACTCGGCCGCAAACATTGAGATACCTGTTTTTTAAATTCTAGTAAATCCAAAACTCGTCTGAAATTCATGAAACTTGGCATGATATCATGTAGCGGCATCAACATGCCATGGTAATTTTTTTGTCCCATTTGGGGTAAGTTTGGGTATAAGCTTCTCACAAACCAAAGCTTCTCACAACAAGCGTGATGGTTTTGGTAGGGAACGTGCCACCTTTGGGGATGAAACGATATCCATTGCCTCTTATTGCTTTCAAAAAAATTCGAGTGTCAACATAGAACAACAAGAGTGTTGTGTTCAATTCTGGAATTTTTCGGGGTTCGTTTGGACATTTTTATGCATTAACTGAGTTTTCAATGCATTTATGTGCATAATTCAAATTTGAACTACATGCCCATGCTCCAATGCATATAAATTGGTTGAAAAATCAAATATGTGTCCTTGGGTGCATGCTTATGTCCCATGCAAGAAATGGGAATGGATTTCAAACACCAGGGCACCGTTGATTGTCGGTAAAACATTGAGATGCCTGGTTTTTCAATTCTAGTAAATCCAAAACTCGTCTGAAATTCATGAAACTTGGCATGCTATCATGGAGTGGCATCATGCCGTGGTACAAATTTTGTCCCATTTGGGGCAGGTTTGGGTATATGCTTCTCACAAATCGGAGCTTCTCACAACAAGCATGATGGTTTTCGGTAGGGAACGTCCCACCTTTGGGGACGAAACGATATCCATTGTGTCTTATTGCTTTCAATTTTTTTCTCTTGTCAACATAGAACAACAGGAGTTTTGTGTGATTTTTTGTGATTTTTCGAGGTTCGTTTGGACATTTTTAACTGAGTTTTCAATGCATTTATGTGCATAATTCAAATTTGAACTACATGCCCATGCTCCAATGCATATAAATTGGTTGAAAAATCAAATATGTGTCCTTGGGTGCATGCTTAGGTCCCATGCAAGAAATGGGAATGGATTTCAAACACCAGGGCACCGTTGATTGTCGGTAAAACATTGAGATGCCTGGTTTTTCAATTCTAGTAAATCCAAAACTCGTCTGAAATTCATGAAACTTGGCATGCTATCATGGAGTGGCATCATGCCGTGGTACAAATTTTGTCCCATTTGGGGCAGGTTTGGGTATATGCTTCTCACAAATCGGAGCTTCTCACAACAAGCATGATGGTTTTCGGTAGGGAACGTCCCACCTTTGGGGACGAAACGATATCCATTGTGTCTTATTGCTTTCAATTTTTTTCTCTTGTCAACATAGAACAACAGGAGTTTTGTGTGAATTTTTGTGATTTTTCGAGGTTCGTTTGGACATTTTTAACTGAGTTTTCAATGCATTTATGTGCATAATTCAAATTTGAACTACATGCACATGCTCCAGTGCATATAAATTGGTTGAAAGTGTCCTTGGGTGCATCCTTAGGTCCCATGCAAGAAATGGGAATGAATTTCGAACACCAAGGCACCATTGATTGCCGGCAAAACATTGAGATGCCTGGTTTTTAAATTCTAGTAAATTCAAAACTCGTCTGAAATTCATGAAACTTGGCATACTATCATGGAGCGGCATCAACATGCCATGGTACAAATTTTGTCCCATTTGGGGTAGGTTTGGGTATATGCTTCTCACAAACCGGAGCTTCTCACAACAAGCATGATGGTTTTCAGTAGCCACCTTTGGGGATGAAGCGATATCCATTGCCTCTTATTGCTTTCAAAAAATTTCTCCTGTCAACATAGAACAACAGGAGTGTTGTGTGAATTTTTGTGATTTTTCGGGGTTCGTTTTTGGACATTTTTATGCATTAACTGAGTTTTCAATGCATTTATGTGCATAATTCAAATTTATACTACATGCACATGCTCCAGTGCATATAAATTGGTTGAAAAATCAAATCTGTGTCCTTGGGTGCATGCTTAGGTCCCATGCAAGAAATGGGAATGAATTTCGAACACCAGGGCACCGTTGATTGCCGGCAAAACATTGAGATGCCTGGTTTTTAAATTCAAGTAAATCCAAAACTCGTCTGAAATTCATGAAAGTTGATATGCTATCATGGAGCGGCATCAACATGCCGTGGTACAATTTTTGTCCCATTTGGGGCAGGTTTGTGTATATGCTTCTCACAAACCAGAGCTTCTCACAACAAGCATGATGGTTTTCATTAGGGAACGTCCCACCTATGGGGACGAAACAACATCCATTGCCCCTTATTGCTCTCAAAAAATTTTCTCATGTCAACATAGAACAACAGGAGTGTTGTGTGAATTTTTGTGATTTTTCGGGGTTCGTTTGGACATTTTTATGCATTAGCTGAGTTTTTAATGCATTTATGTGCATAATTCAAATTTGAACTACATGCACATGCTCCAGTGCATATAAATTGGTTGAAAAATCAAATCTGTGTCCTTGGTTGCATGCTTAGGTCCCATGCAAGAAATGGGCATGAATTTCAAACACCAGGGCACCGTTGATTGTCGGCAAAACATTGAGATGCCTGGTTTTTAAATTCTAGTAAATCCAAAATTTTGTTAACCATTCACGTGATGGCACGTGTCTTGGTTTTAATGGATGTAGGAGGTGTCGTGAGGACAGCTGCTTGACCTTGACTGAACAGGAGGCGTGCGAGTGTCGTCCGGTGCGCAGGCTGACCGAGAGGTGTGCAAGCTGTCCTCGAGTGTGCAGGCTCACCGGGAAGCGTGCGAGCTATACGCTGCGCAGGCTCACTGGGAAGCGAGCCGTTTGATTTCCATGGCCGCCCGCCTTGCTCGCGTCCTCTCCATTAATGGCGCCCAAGCCGCAGTTTAATTCGCTTTTTAAATATAAAACGCTCATCACAAACGTTTTAGTTGGAACACCCGTATGCTTCCCCAGGAAGCCAAGAGAAAATGTGCCGAGCAAGATTTCTGCAGCTCTTGATCGCAAACGATTTAGATAGAACACCTATATGCAAAGTGAGAGCAGCGCAGGATTTGTACATCCCTTCAACGCAAATGGTTGTTCTGGATGACCCGTGTGCAACCACGTACAAACAATTTGGTAAGATTTGCATCTGTCATATTGGGTATGTTGCCATTTTTCAAACTAGAAAGATTTACATTTTTTGATCTAGTAACGTTGCCATTTGTCAATCCTTGTAACACTGCGATTTGTCAAAATATGCAGCTAGAACTCATTAGCACTATGTAATTTTTGCAACTAAAATTCACTAATTAAGCATAGATTTCATTCAAAGATTAAGTAGTCGTTCTTAATTTATACAAATAGTTCAACTCGACAGCTGAACCGACCAAACTTCTTCCCAATTTTTGCCAACCATGTACTGAAATAGCTAGTTCAACTATATATACTAGCTAATTTTAAGTACGTTGTACAGTTCAACCACACATCTATAGTCAGATGAACTGAACAAAATAGCCCCTAAATACTACTACTACCACGGATGGGCTTTGTGCTACTTCCGGCAGCCTCTCCTCTGTCGAGCGTGCTCAGTAAGAGGCAGAGGAGGAGGAGGAGCCTACCGACGAGCTGGACAAATGCAATATGGTGCCTGCCGCTGCTGCACGTTCAGCGACGCTCGCCAGCTCAAACGCCCACTGCCGCTCCAGACGATCCCTCTCGAAGCGGCCGGACTGCTCGTAGATCTCCTGATTCCTTGCCTCTGCGTCGGCGTGTGCTACAGCCACAACTGCGGTAAGGCTCTTTGCATGCTCGACGAGGCGCTCCTCCTCCTCCCACAGGAACTCGATGTAGAGCGCAAGGTCGCTGACGCACATGCGGGCCTCCACCTCCGCCTCTCTCCTTTGGGCGGCGGTGGCGGAGCGGGTGATGATCCCGATGGTCGACGGTGGGCTGGCGGCCACGGCGGCCGATGATGGGGTGGCGGCCACGACCACCACCTCCCGCCTTCAGGCCGCAGTGGCGGAGCGGGTGATGACCATGGTGGCCGCAGTGGGGTGGCGACCACGACGGCCACCTTCCGCCTTCAGGCCGCGGCGGCGGAGCGGGAGATGTCCCGGGCTTTCGACGGTGGTGTGGCGGCAATGGCGGCCGGCAACAGCTGCCGACGGGCAGCGGCGGCGGAGCGTGTGGTGGGTGTTCCATGCACACCCAACAGGGACGCCACGCGCACTACACTGCATCGGGGACTGCGCCACCACCGTGGTGTAGCCTCCCAGCTGGAGATGTCCTTTGATGATGGCGGAGTGGTTGAGCGACAACGACGGACCGGTGGCATTGGCAATTGTGGGAGAAGTAGACGAGATAAGCTACAGGGAGGGAGGGGAAAATGTGACGCAGGACTCGCACGGCCGTGAGGGTTTTTATAGCAAGCCGGTAAGCATTGGGATTTTGGGGGATTTCACCGAGTCGGTCGGGAAGCTTGTGCGGGAACCGGAGAGGTTGCGTGGGAACGTGCTCACCGACGATTCATTGGCGCCACCGTTTGGCCAAAAGAACGCCCCGCGCGCAGCTTGTGCTATAAGCCGTCTGCGGCAGCGGGGTGACAAGACGTGCGAGAGGAGGACGAGAGGACACGTACACATACAGTTAATAAAAAAAGTTTGAGATTTAATTACCTACTATACTCCCATCCTAGTTTATAAGTAGGATTTAACCAACAAAATACGAATGCATGTCACCATAGATTATATCATTGGAGTCGTATTTGAACATAGTTTCCAGCTATACAATTTTTGTAACATGCATTAACACTGTTTTGGTTAAATTTAAGGTTATACACCAGCAAGTGTTTGCCCGCAACACGCATGGCTTATTCCATCACAAACAACTCTGATGGATCAACTATCTGCCACATATCGCACACGCAACTCTAATCTGATTCGTGCTTGATGTCCCCGACATTGCTCACACAGTTCGTCTTATTTGCCACGTATCACTGTGACGTCTTCTGCTCGCGTCCCTCGGCAAGCTCTGCTCTCCGTTAGGCGCCGTAGCGCGCTGTGCTCGCTGTTAGGCGCCGCGGCGCGCTCTGGTCATGTCCGTCGGCACGCTCGGCTTGTGGACAACTTTTCCTTGAGGCGATCGCGGAGGGATGTGAGTAGAGCGCTCCACGGGGGGCCCATATGCATGTGGTTGCACCACGTGCGTTGCCATGCGATGCAGTTACATGCGGCACAATGGAGTTACGCGCTGCAAATTAGAACTGCCATCAGGGCCTGTCGATATTCCTGGCCGTCTGGCTTCCCCTTTAATTCCCACGGCCATTATAACCTTAGTCTCTTCAACCTTTCGATCGCGCCCCACAACACAACAAGAACACCCACGATGACACATAGAGAGGGGATGTCCAGCGCGCTCCAATGGAGTTCGGCGAGCATAGAGTGGAGACCCACGCGGGGGAGACGGATCTCTCGATGGTCTACACCATCGACCCGGCTGTGGTTGACGACTACATCAACAGTGTTGAGCAGTTGCTTGCTTGAGACAAGTACAAGGTGGTCGGCATCGACCTCCAGTACACCGTCGGTCGTCCCGGCATAGATCAGAAGGTTGCTGTTGCCCAGTTGTACGTGCGCCATCATGTCCTCATCTACCACTACTTCATGGCCACAAAGCCTTGCGACCGTTTCAACAGGTTTGTCAACAGCACCGCCTACAAGTTCGTCACGGTGGAAACCAAAGACGATGTAAAAGCGCTCAGTGTTACGGGCTTGGCCTGCAAGAACCTTGTCAAAATCCGTGACCACTACTGGGTCTGGGGCAGCACGAAGCAGGATTCCCTGGTCGAACTCGCCACGGCCATCATAGACCCCTACTACGAAAAGATGAAGCAGGATGTCCAGAGAATAAGTCCCGTATCCTGGCACGGGGCCTGGATGCGGCAACTGGATGAACCTCACCTTAGGTTTGTGGCCAAGAGCATGTACACATGCTACGAGATGCATAGGTGGATAGTTCACATGAGGAAGTGCCTCGTTACCCAAATCGACGAGCCCGAATCGAGCCACAAGCAGAGCAAGCGTCACAAGAAGTAGATGATCATCAGATGATCGTGTATGCTAGTTAATCATGCATGTAATATATAGTTTACTTTATTGGTGTGTGGAAATGTCATGTGTGTCATAGCCACCTATGTAACTATGCATGTAATAGTTTGCTTTGGTGTGTGCAAATGCCATGGTTGTAGTAGCCACCTATGTAAGTGGATGTTTAATTTGGTTATGCAAGCATGTCCTTATAAGTGTGTGTGTGTGTGTGTGTGTGTCTATGTTGTTGTTCTGTATGCAATCCCATCGCACAACACACACGTCTTATTAGCAGCAACTATCTGTGTTATTATCGGTCTTCACACACATTTCTGATTACAGACCTGTTTATCGTGTATCACACACATCTTGTTAAGTTGAACCGTTTCTGTTCTCATGTCTCAACGCAAACAGTTCATCCGAGTGAACCGCATGCCGTATATCGCACACACCTTGATCTGGCTGACCGTTTCTTTTGTGTTGGCTAATCATAAACAGTTCATTAGTGAACTGTATGCTGTGAATCGCACACACCTTCATCTGGCTGCCCGTTTCTTTTGTTCCTCCTCATCGCAAATAGTTAATTGAACTGAACCGTATGCCCTTCATCTCGCACACAACTAAAACCTGAACCGTGTTTGATGCATCCGTCATCGCAAATGTTTTATACATTTCTGGCGGTTTTCGCTCGACTTGTGGACAACTTTTCCTTGAGGCGACAACAGAGGGATGCGAGCAGAGCAC
>NC_041385.1:247926202-247945194 GCF_002162155.2 Triticum dicoccoides
GCAAATTAGAACTACCATCAGGGCCTGCCGATATTCCTGGCTGTCTGGCTTCCCCTTTAATTCCCGCGGACATTATAACCTTAGTCTCTTCAACCTTTTGATCGCGCCCCACAACACAACAAGCACACCCAGGACGACACATAGAGAGGGGATGTCCAGCGGCGCTCCAATGGAGTTCGGCGAGCATAGAGCGGAGACCCGCGCGGGGGAGACGGATCTCTCGGTGGTGTACACCATCAACCCGGCCATGGTTGACGACTACATCAATAGCGTTGAGCAGTTTCTTGCTCGAGACAAGTACAAGGTGGTCAGCATCGACCTCCAGTACACCGCCGGTCGTCCCGGCATAGATCAGAAGGTTGCCGTCGCCCAGTTGTGCATGCGCCATCATGTCCTCATCTACCACTACTTCATGGCCACAGAGCCTTGCAACCGTTTCAATAGGTTTGTCAACAGCACCGAATACAAGTTCACCATGGTGGAAACCAAAGACGATGTAAAAGCACTCAGTGTTACGGGCTTGGCCTGCAAGAACCTTGTCAAAATCCGTGACCACTACAGGGTCTGGGGCAGCATGAAGCAGGACTCCCTGGTCGAACTCGCCTCGGCCATCATCGACCCCTACTACGAAAAGATGAAGCAGGATGCCCAGAGAACATGTCCTGTATCCTGGCATGGGTCCTGGATGCGGCAACTGGATTAACCTCACCATAGGTTTGTGGCCAAGAGCGTGTACACATGCTACGAGATGCACAGGCAGATCATTGACATGAGGAAGTGCCTCGTTACCGAAATCGACTAGCCCGGATCGAGCCACAAGCAGAGCAAGCGTCACAAGAAGTAGATGATGGTGAGATGATCGTTTATGCTAGTTAATCATGCATGTAATATATAGTTTACTTTATTGGTGTGTGGAAATGTCATGTGTGTCGTAGCCACCTATGTAATTATGCATGTAATAGTTTACTTTGGTGTGTGCAAATGCCATGGTTGTAGTAGCCACCTATGTAAGTGGATGTTTAATTTGGTTATGCAAGCATGTCCTTATAAGTGTGTGTGTATATATGTGTGTGTGTATATATATATAGTATATATATATATATGTATATATATGTATATACATATATATGTATATATATGTTGTTGTTCTGTATGCAATCCCATCGCACAACACACACGTCTTATTAGCAGTCTATGTTATTATCGGTCTTCACACACATTTCTGATTACAGACCTGTTTGTCGCATATCACACCCATCTTGTTAAGTTGAACCGTTTCTGTTCTCATGTCTCAACGCAAAAAGTTCATCCGAGTGAACCGCATGCCGTATATCACACATACCTTGATCTGGCTGACCCTTTCTTTTGTGTTTCCTAATCACAAACAGTTCATCCGAGTGAACCGTATGCTGTGAATCGCACACACCTTCATCTGGCTGCCCGTTTCTTTTGATCCTCCTCATCGCAAATAGTTAGTTGAACTGAACCGTATGCCCTTCATCGCACACACAACTAAAACCTGAACCGTGTTTGATGCATCCGTCATCGCAAATGTTTTATACATTTCTAACGGTTTTCATACAGCACCATTTGCGATTTTCGCATCGCATATAGTTTCTTGAAAGGTCTCTGATCGTCGTGTCGTGTTAGCAGCATCCTGCAGTAGTGAGATATAGCATAGATAGATAAAAAAAATTAGATAGTTCAACTACTCCTCGTCGTCCGACTCCTCCTTGGTGATGTCCTCCTCCGACGTCTCAATGTAGGCGTTAAGATACCAATCGTCGTCGGAGTCCCAGGGCGACGCTGCTCCTAGCTTGATGTTGAATTGAGCAGCCGCCTTCCGTGTACGCTTGTCCTCGTAATACGTGGCTCACTCTGCCCTCCTCTTCTCCCTCTCCGCCCTACTTTGTGCATAGAACTCACGCTCGTTGATGATGTCCTGCGGGAAGCGTTGGTGCCACAGTGCCATGGCTTCCTCGTCCATCTCAGCGATGCCGAGACGATGCTCCAGCCTCTGTTTGTTGCTATGATCCTTGTCGGTGATAAGCCGTAGCGGAGGCGTGACCTCCTGCGCCCGCTCTCGCGTCGGCACGTTGGGAAGATCAGTGCTCTATGAGGCCACCAGAGGGGCCACGCCGCCGTGTCGTACGCGCGGGCGGCCTCGTGGGTGGTGTCGAAAGTGCCGAGGCCGAGGTGCACCCTACGGAACCGGATCTCGATGGAGAAGCCGCCGAAGGGGCGCGCATGGATGCCGCGGTATCCCCAAGTTTCCTGGTGATGCGACGGCATGGTGGCGCGGCGGTAGGAGAGAAAGAGCAGGAAGAGAGCGGTGGAGAGGCACAGAGCGGGGAGAGAGCGGTGGCAAGGCACAAAGCGGTGGGAGGGCGTTGGATTTTATAAAGCGCGCCCGACTGCTTTTTCCCGCGCGCGTCATCCTTTCCCGACGTCCCTGCTATCTCTACTCTCTTCTCTACTCTTATATTTATTTTATATTTATATTTATCTCTACTCTTACTAAAAACAGAGTTGGTGATGATTGTGTGCCTGCCATCCTGCAATATAGGTCGTCCGATTTATATCTGATGGATAGGAAGGAAACTATGGCAATTTTGCAAAAAGATGCTGATACATCTCCAACGTATCTACTTTTCCAAACACTTTTGCCCTTGTTTTGGACTCTAACTTGCATGATTTGAATGGAACTAACCCGGACTGACGCTGTTTTCAGTAGAACTGCCATGGTGTTATTTTTGTGCAGAAATAAAAGTTCTCGGAATGACCTGAAAATCCACGGAGACACGTTTTGGAATTAATGAAAAATATTGGCGAAAGAATCAGTATCAGGGGGCCCACACCTTGTCCACGAGGTGCAGAGCGCGCCTCCCTGCCTCGTGGCCCCCCTGGGACTCCACAGACCTCAACCCCAACTCCATATATTCACTTTCGAGGAGAAAAAAAATCAGAGAGAAGGATTCATCGTGTTTTACGATACGGAGCCACCGCCAATCCCTAATCTTCCTCGGGAGGGCTGATTTGGAGTCCGTTCGGTGCTCCGGAGAGGGGAATCCATCGCCATTGTCCTCATCAACCATCCACCATCACCAATTTCATGATGCTCACCGCCGTGCGTGAGTAATCCCATCATAGGCTTGTTGGACGGTGATGGGTTGGATGAGATTTACCATGTAATCGAGTTAGTTCTGTTAGGGTTTGATCCCTAGTATCCATTATGTTCTAAGATTGATGTTGCTATGACTTTGCTATGCTTAATGCTTGTCACTAGGGCCCGAGTGCCATGATTTCAGATCTGAACCTATTATGTTTTCATGAATATATGTGAGTTCTTGATCCTATCTTGCAAGTCAATAGTCACCTACTATGTGTTATGATTCGGCAACCCCGAAGTGACAATAATCGGGACCACTCCCAGTGATGACCGTAGTTTGAGGAGTTCATGTATTCACTAAGTGTTAATGCTTTGGTCCAGTACTCTATTAAAAGGAGGCCTTAATATCCCTTAGTTTCCAATAGGACCCCGCTGCCACGGGAGGGTAGGACAAAAGATGTCATGCAAGTTCTTTTCCATAAGCACATATGACTATATTCAGAATACATGCCTACATTACATTGATGAACTGGAGCTAGTTCTGTGTCACCCTTTGGTATAACTGTTGCATGAGGAATCGCATCTGACATAATTATACATCATTGATCCATTGCCTACGAGCTTTTCACATATTGATCTTTGCTTAGTTACTTTTCCGTTGCCACTGTTACGATTGCTACAAAAACTGCTACTATTACTTTTGCCACCATTACCATTGCTTCCATACTACTTTGCTACTAAATACTTTGCTACAGATATTAAGTCTTTCAGGTGTGGTTGAATTGACAACTCAACTGCTAATATTTGAGAATATTCTTTGGCTCCCTTTGTGTCGAATCAATAAATTTGGGTTGAATACTCTACCCTCGAAAACTATTGCGATCCCCTATACTTCTAGGTTATCAAGACTATTTTCTGGCACCGTTGCTGGGGAGCATAGCTCTATTCTTTGAGTCACTTGGGATTTATATCTGTTGATCACTATGAGGAACTTGAAAGATGAAAGAACCAAGATTTTTCCCTCAACTACGAGGGGAGGTATGGAACTGCCATCTAGCCCTGCACTTGATTCACCTTCTGTTATGAGTAAATTTGCGACACCTACACCTGTTATTGATTCTGATATGTCGCATGTTATTGATGATGCCACTTTTGCTATGCATAATGCTTATGATGAAACTACTTCTATGCTTGATAATAATGTGCCATTAGGTGAATTTCTTGATGAAAAACTTGCTAGGGTTAGAGATAATGAAATTATTGAAACAAATAATATTGATGAAAGTGATGATGAAGATTCTCCCCCTAGATATGAATTGCCTGATGTACCTGAGGGTTATGTTATGGATGAAGAAACTGCTAGAGACCTTTTTGCTTGCAAAGATAGATATGATCTTAAGAAACTGTTAGCTAAGCTGAAAGAAAAGTCTTTGAATGCTATAATGAAACATGACCCTGCTTTTGCTACTTCACCTATCTGTATTTCTGATAAAGATCATGATTTGTCTATCGATCCTGAGTTAATTACTTTGGTTGAATCTGATCCTTTTTGTGGCTATGAATCTGAAACTGTTGTGACACATCTTACTAAATTGAATGATATAGCCACCCTATTCACTCATGAGGAAAAAATTCGTTACTACTATATCCTTAAGTTATTTCCGTTCTCATCAAAGGGTGATGCTAAAACATGGTTTAATTGTCTTTCTCCTGGTTGTGTGCGTAGTCCCCAGGATATGATTTATTACTTCTCTGCTAAATATTTCCCCGCTCATAAGAAACAAGCTGCCTTAAGGGAAATATATAATTTTGTGCAAATTGAAGTAGAGAGTCTCCCACAAGCTTGGGGGAGGCTTCTCCGATTACTTAATGCTTTGCCTGATCATCCTCTCAATAAAAATGAAATACTTGATATCTTTTATAATGGACTAACCGATGCTTCCAGAGACCACCTGGATAGTTGTGCTGGTTGTGTTTTCAGGGAAAGAACTGTTGAGCAAGCTGAATTGCTATTGAATAATATATTGAGTAATGATAATGATTGGACACTTCCTGGACCAACTCCTAAGCCAACTCCGAAGAAAAGGCGTATTCTATTTCTCAGTCCTGAAGATATGCAAGAGGCAAAGAAATCTATGAAAGAAAAGCTGAAGATGTTAATAATTTACCACCTATTGAAGAAATAAATGGTCTTAATAACCTGACACAGGTAGTAAAGGTAAATTCTCTCTATAGATTTGATGAAGGTGATATTCCTTGTAATAAGTCTGCTAGCCAATGCTTGGATGAGTTTGATAATTTTATTGTTAAACAGAAAACTTCAATGCTTATGTTGGTAGACAATTGAAACGTAATGCTTATATGGTTGAACACTTGAGTGATTATATGTCTAGAGTTAAAGGTGACCTTAAACTTATTAGTAAATATGCTTCTATGGTTACCACTCAGGTAGAACAAGTGCTTAAAGCACAAGATGATTTGCTCAATGAATTAAATAATAAGAAAAATGATAATGATGTTAGAGTTATGACTAGAGGGGGCAGAATGATTCAGGAACCTTTGTATCATGAGGGCCACCCTAAGAGAGTTGAGCAAGATTCTCAGAGAACTAATGTTGATGCACCTAGTCCTTCTAAGAAGAAAAAGAAAAATTATAGGACTTTGCATGCTTCTAGTGAACCTTTGTTGACGCACCTGAGAATCCCAATGACATTTCTATTTCTGATGCTGAAACACAATCTAGTAATGAACATGAACCTAGTGATAATGATGATCTTCATGTTGATGCTCAACCTAGCAATAACAATGATGTAGAGATCGAACCTGCTGTTGATCTTGATAACCCACAATTAAAGAAAGAGAGACTTCATTGCTAGGAAGCACGGTAAAGAAAGAGAACCATGGGTTCAGAAACCCATGCCTTTTCCTCCTAAACCATCCAAGAAAAAGGATGATGAGGATTTTGAGCGCTTTGCTGAAATGATTAGACCTATCTTTTTGCGTATGCATTTGACTGATATGCTTAAAATGAATCCTTATGCTAAGTATATGAAAGATATTGTTACAAATAAAAGAAAGATACCGAAAGCTGAAATTTCCACCATCCTTGCCAATTATACTTTTAAAGGTGGAATACCAAAGAAACTAGGAGATCCATGAGTACCAACTATACCATGCTCCATTAAAAGAAACTATATTAAAACTGCTTTATGTGATCTTGGAGCCGGTTTTAGTGTTATGCCTCTCTCTTTATATCATAGACTTGATTTGAATAAGTTGACACCTACTGAAATATCTTTGCAAATGGCCGATAAACCAACTGCTATACCTGTCGGTATTTGTGAGAATGTGCCTGTTGTGGTTGCAAACGTTACTATTTTGACAGACTTTGTTATTCTTGATATTCCCGAGGACGATAGTATGTCGATTATCCTTGGTAGGCCCTTTTTGAATACTACAGGGGCTGTTATTGATTGCAACAAAGGCAATGTCACTTTTCATGTTAATGGTAATGAGCATACGATACATTTCCGAGGAAACAACCTCAAGTCCACAATATCAATTTTATTGGAAAATTTTCAACAATTACTATTGGAGGTTTTGAATTCCCTCTTCCTACTGCCAAGAAGAAATATGATATTCTTATTGTTGGGGACATGCATATCCCCGTTGAGGTAACCTAGTGTTATTCAAAAATTCTCTGGTTTCATGTTATTCGGAAAGAGTTTGTTAACAAGACTTGATCAACCTTGTTAGTGGATTCCTTTTGATGATCACGAGATGGATGAAGTTAGAAAGCACAACCCTTTGTACCCTCCTTTTACTTTCTGTTATTTAGATTAAATAAAGCAAAAATAGTATTTTCTATCTATTTTCTGAAATATCCTTGCAATAAAAATACCTCGAAAATAAAAGTTCTCCAAATGTCCTGAAAATGAAATATGATTTTTTGTAGAATATTTAAGAATTTCTGGCACCGAGAACACACCAGGGGGCCCACCATTTGGCCACGAGGGCACAGGGCGCGCCCACCCCCTTGGGGCGCACCCCCTGCCTTGTGGGCCCCACATGGATCCCCTCCACTTACTCCAGCACCCACTCACTTCGTCTTCCTCCAGAAAAAAATCCTCCCATAGCTCAAACCCGTGTTCTAGCTCATCTTGCTGCCATTTCCGATCTCTTTGCTCAAAGCTCCATTCACAAAACTGTTTTGGGGGATTGCTCTTCGGTATGTGACTCCTCCAAAGGTCCAATTAGTTTTTGTTCTAGTGCTTTTTTATTGCAAATTTTTGCTTCTAAGGTGACCCTGTTCTTGAGCTTGTTGATGACCCACAAGTGTAGGGGATCTATCGTAGTCCTTTCGATAAGTAAGATTGTCAAACCCAACGAGGAGCAGAAGGAAATGACAAGCGGTTTTCAGTAAGGTATTCTCTGCAAGCACTGAAATTATCAGTAACAGATAGTTTTGTTATAAGGTAATTCGTAATGGGTAACAATCAATGAAAGTATATAAAGTGCAGCATGGTGGCCCAATCCTTTTTGTAGCAAAGGACAAACTTGGACAAGTTCTTATATAGAGAAAAGCGCTCCCGGGAACACATGGGAATTATCGTCAAGCTAGTTTTTATCACGCTTATACGATTCGCGTTCGTTACTTTGATAATTTGATATGTGGGTGGACCGGTGCTTGGGTACTGCCCTTTCTTGGACAAGCATCCCACTTATGATTAACCCCTATTGCAAGCATCTGCAACTACAAAAGAAGTATAAACCTAACCATAGCATGAAACTAGTGGATCCAAATCAGCCCCTTACGAAGCAACGCATAAACTAGGGTTTAAGCTTTTGTCACTCTAGCAACCCGTCATCTACTTATTACATCCCAATGCCTTCCTCTAGGCCCAAATAATGGTGAAGTTTCATGTAGTTGACGTTCACATAACACCACTAGAGGAGAGGCAACATACATCTCATCAAAATATCAAACGAATACCAAATTCACATGACTACTTATAGCAAGACTTCTCCCATGTCCTCAGGAACAAACGTAACTACTCACAAATCATATTCATGTTCATAATCAGAGGGGTATTAATATGCATAAAGGATCTGAACATATGATCTTCCACCGCCAACTAGCATAAACTACAAGGAGTAATCAACACTACTAGTGACCCACAGGTACCAATATGAGGTTTTGGGACAAAGATTGGATACAAGAGATGGACTAGGGTTTGAGAGAAGATGGTGCTGGTGAAAATGTTGATGGATATTGACCCCGTCCCGCTGATAGGATCGATGGTGATGACGATGATGATGATTTCCCCCTCCCGGAGGGATGTTTCCCCGGCAGAACAGCTCCGCCGGAGCCCTAGATTGGTTCCGCCAAGGTTCCGCCTCGTGGTGGCGGTGTTTCGTCCTGAAAGCTTGCTTATGATTTTTTCCATGATAAAAGACTTCATATAGCAGAAGGTTGTCACCGAAGGGCTGCGAGGGGGCCCATGAGGCAGGGGGCGCACCCAGGGGGTAGGGCGTGCCCCCCACCCTCGTGGCCAGGGTGTGGATCCCCTCTGGTACTTTCTTCGCCCAATATTTTTTATTAATTCCAAAAACAACTTTTGTGGAGTTTTAGGACTTTTGGAGTTGTGCAGAATAGGTCTCTAATATTTTCTCCTTTTCCAGCCCAGAATTCCAGCTGCCGGCATTCTCCCTCTTCATGTAAACCTTGTAAAATAAGAGAGAATAGACATAAGTATTGTGACATAACGTGAAATAACAGCCCATAATGCAATAAATATCGATATAAAAGCATGATGCAAAATGGACGTATCAACTCCCCAAAGGTTAGACCTCACTTGTCCTCAAGCGGAAGCCGAAATCGAAATATGTCCACATGTTTAGAGATAGAGGTGTCGATAAAGTAAAATACGGACATGAGGGCATCATGATTATTCTTATAACAGGAATATATATATATATATATATATATATATATTGTCATAATTCTTATTCTCAAGTAATAATCTTTTCACCATGTTAAGTATGAATCAAAAACTTCATTGAGAATCAACAAACTATGATCTCGGTCATTGAAGCAATTGCAATTTATCATAACATCGGAAAGAGTCAATATAAGAGCTTTTCAGCAAGTCCACATACTCAACTATCATTTAGTCTTTCACAATTGCTAACACTCACGCAATACGTATGTGTATGGAGTTTTAATCAGACACAGAGGAAGATAGGGGCTTATAGTGTTGTGATAACCCACAAGTGTAGGGGATCGCAATAACTTTCGAGGGTAAAGTATTCAACCCAAATTTATTGATTCGACACAAGGAGAGCCAAAGAATATTCTTGAGTATTAGCAGTTGAGTTGTCAATTCAACCACACATGGATAACTTAGTATCTGCAGCAAGGTATTTAGTAGCAAAGTAGTATGATAATAAAGGTAACAATAGCAAAAGTAAAGATACTAGTTTTTGGGTTTTTGTAATAGTTGTAACAGTAGCAACGGAAAAGTAAATAAGCGAAGAAGAATATGTGAAAAGCTCGTAGGCAATGGATCAGTGATGGATAATTATGTCGGATGCGATTCCTCAAGTAATAGCTATAACATAGGGTGACACAGAACTAGCTCTAGTTCATCAATGTAATGTAGGCATAAATAGTCATACGTGCTTATGGAAAAGAACTTCCATGTCATCTTTTGTCCTACCCTCCCGTGGCAGCGGGGTCCTAGTGGAAACTAAGGGATATTAAGGCCTCCTTTTAATAGAGAACCGGAAAAAAGCATTAGCACATAGTGAATACATAAACTCCTCAAACTACGGTCATCACCGAGAAGTATCCCGATTATTGTCACTTCGGGGTTGTCAGATCATAACACATAATAGGTGACTATGGACTTGCAAGATAGGATCAAGAACACACATATATTCATGAAAACATAATAGGTTCAGATCTATAATCATGGCACTCGGGCCCTAGTGACAAGCATTAAGCATAGCAAAGTCATAGCAACATCAATCTCAGAACATAGTGGATACTAGGGATCAAACCCTAACAAAACTAACTTGATTACATGGTAAATCTCATCCAACCCATCACCGTCTAGCAAGCCCATGATGGAATTACTCATGCACGGTGGTGAGCATCATGAAATTGGTGATGGAGGATGGTTGATGATGAAGACGGCGACGAATCCCCCTCTCCGGAGCCCCGAACGGACTCCAGATCAGCCCTCCCGAGAGAGATTAGGGCTTGGCGGCATGTCGTAAAACGCGATGAAACTTTCTCTCTGATTTTTTTCTCCCCGAACGTGAATATATGGAGTTGGAGTAGAGGTCGGTGGAGGTCCAGGGGGCCCACGAGATAGGGGGCGTGCCCTATAGGGTGGTGCCCCCCTGTCTCGTGGACAGGGTGTGGGCCCCCTGGTGTATTTCTTTTGCCCAGAAATTCTTATTAATTCCAAAAAGTGCCTCCATGGATTTTCAGGACATTCCGAGAACTTTTACACATAAAACAACATCATGGCAGTTCTGCTGAAAACAGCGTCAGTCTGGGTTAGTTTCATTCAAATCATGCAAGTTAGAGTCCAAAACAAGGGCAAAAGTGTTTGGAAAAGTAGATACGTTGGAGACGTATCAACTCCCCCAAGCTTAAACCATTGCTTGTCCTCAAGCAATTCAGTTGATAAACTGAAAGTGATAAAGAGAAACTTTTACAAGCTCTGTTTGCTCTTGTTGTTGTAAACATGAAAAGCCAGCATTCAAGTTTCAGCAAATATTATGAACTAACCATACTCACAATAACACCTAGGTCTCACAATTATTCATATCAATAGCATAATCAGCTAGCGAGCCATAATAATAAAACTCGGATGACAACACTTTCTCAAAATAACCATAACATGATATAACAAAATGGTATCTCGCTAGCCCTTTCTGAGACCGCAAAACATAAATGCAGAGCACCTTTAAAGATCAAGGACTGACTAAACATTGTAATTCATGGTAAAATAGATCCAGTCAAGTCATACCCAATATAAACCAATAGTAATGAATGCAAATGATAGTGTGCTCTCCAGCGGGTGCTTTTTAATAAGAAGGTGATGACTCAACATAAAAGTAAATAGATAGGCCCTTCGCAGAGGGAAGAAGGGATTTGTAGAGGTGCCAGAGCTTGATTTTAAAATAGAGATTGAAAACATTTTGAGCGTCATACTTTCACTGTCAACGCAACAACTATGAGATGGCTGTATCTTCCATACTACATGCATTATAGGTAGTTCCCAAACAGAATGGTAAAGGTTTATACTCCCCCAACCACCAACAAGCATCAATCCATGGCTTGCTCGAAACAACGAGTGCCTCCAACTAACAACAACCCTGGGGGAGTTTTGTTTAATTATTTTGATTTGCTTTGATCTTTTTGGATCATGGGACTAGGCATCCCGGTTACCGGCCCTTTCTTGTGAATGAGGAGCGGAGTCCACTCCTCTTGAGAATAACCCACCTAGCATGGAAGATAAAGGCAGCCCTAGTTGAAACATGAGCTGCTCGAGCATACAAAACAGAATTTCATTTGAAGGTTTAGAGTCTGGCACATACAAATTTACTTGGAACGGCAGGTAAATACCGCATATAGGAAGGTATGGTGGACTCATATGGAACAACTTTGGGGTTTAAGGAGTTTGGATGCACAAGCAGTATTCCCGCTTAGTACAGGTGAAGGCTAGCAAAAGACTGGGAAGCGGCCAACTAAGAGAGCGACAACAGTCATAAACATGCATTAAAATTAATTCACATTGAGTACAAGCATGAGTATGATATAATCCACCATGAACATAAATATCATGAAGGCTATGTTGATTTGATTCAACTACATGCGTGAACATGTGCTAAGTGGAGTCACTCAATTCATTCAAAGGAGGATACCATCCCATCATACCACATCATAATCATTCTAATAGCATGTTGGCATGCAAGGTAAACCATTATAACTCATAGCTAATCAAGCATGGCACAAGCAACTATAATCTCTAAATGTCATTGCAAATATGTTTACTTCATAATAGCTGACTCAGAAACGATGAACTCATCATATTTACAAAAACAAGAGAGCTCAAGTTCATACCAGCTTTTCTCATCTCAATAAGTCCATCATATATTGTCATTATTGCCTTTCACTTGCACGACTGAACGATGTGTATAATAATAAGAGTGCACGTGCATCGGACTAAGCTGGAATCTGCAAGCATTCAACTCAAGTGAGAAGAGAAGTAATATGGGCTCTAAGTTAAATAAACAATCATGCATATGAGAGCCACTAAACATTTTCAATATGGTCTTCTCGACCCCCAAAGGAAAGAAAAGAAAAGAAAACTATTTACACGGGAAAGCTCCCAACAAGTAAGAAGAAGAACTAGAAATCTTTTTGGGTTTTCATTTTAATTCTACTACAAGCATGGAAATTAAACTAACTAATTTTTTTTTGTTTTTTCTTAAGGTTTATCCAAAACTCAAGAAGAAAACTAGAAAAAGAAATTTAAACTAGCATGGATAATACAATGAAAGAGTATGAGCACCGACGACTAGTGTGTGAACATGAATGTAAAGTCGGTGAGAAATACGTACTCCCCCAAGCTTAGGCTTTTAGCCTAAGTTGGTCTAGTACCAAGGACCGCCGCTACTCTCCCCGGTGTACTGGGAGGTGTAATCAGGATACCACTAGCTGGTCATCTCCGGATCCCACTGAACAGAAGATGCACGATAAGGGTCCAGTTCAGGTTCCGGCTCAGGTTCAGGTTCTGGAGTGAAAGCTTGGGCTCGATGATTGTTCACCTCTTCCGGCGTGACAAGAAAGTTTTCTACAAGCAAATCAAACAACAGAGGCGCAGGCAAAATAATAATCTCAATGTGTTTCTTATTAAATCTAAGTTTATACAAGAGCATCTTCTCTTTTTTGTCAACAATAAACTTGTGTGCTACCATGCTCTTGTAATCTAAAATGTGATGAGGCAATTTTGTCTCCTCTTTCTCATGGTGCCTAATGGGTATCTGAAAATGTCTAGCAAGACGTGCAGCATAGATACCTCCAAATATGGGGCCTTTTGTATGGTTTAGGGCTAGCCGTTTAGCAACAACGACACCCATACTAAAAGTATTGTCTCCAAGCAAGGCATGTTGAAGAATGATAATATGAGGAACACTTAAGTTTCCACTATTTCCACGACCAATCAAGCATCTACTAGCAAATATGGCAAAGTAGCATAAAACAGGAAAGTGTATGCTAGAGACTTTTGCCTTGGAACCCTTCTTGGGCTCCTCTACAACGATAGTATTAACAAAGCCCTCTACATCTTCACGATGGGGTTCCTCTAATTATCCCTCATAAGGTATCCTACACACCGCGCAAAAATTACGTAAAGACATTTCTCTGAATTCATCATATAAATGAAATGATACTACAGGCGGTGACTTCTCAGGAAAATAATAAAAGTTTTGCACAAAAGTATTGGTGAGTAAGAGATACTGATCGATCCAGTCGTTGATGAAACCAGTGAGGCCTGCAGTCTCGATCAAAGAATAAAAATCTTCATGAATTCCAGCTTCTTTCAAGAAGTCATTGCATGGCCATTCACACGACCGCACCTCCGCTAAGCGAGGAAGATTATACTTGGCTTTTTCCTTCTCTTTGGCTTGTTTTTCCTAAGAGCTTTGGCTAGAAGAGCCCCTCAAAAGTTTCCTTAACATTTTCTGAAAATTTCTGAAAATTTAGTAACTTCAAAATAAAAGTGAATAAAACTAAACAAGATTGGTAGCAACTACTCCTACAAGTGCCTAGAGCCTATATCATGCATTGGAATTGCTTGGCACCTCATAAATTTAACATGCATGCTCAAGAACATGGTCACCTATGCAGAAAAAATTTGCAATGAATGAAGCACTAGAACAAAAACTAATTGGACCAATGGAGGAGTCACATACCAAGCAACAATGTCCCAAAGCAGTTTTGTGAATGGAGCTTTGAGCAAGGAGATCGAATATCGCAGCAAAATGTGCTAGAACTCGTGCTTGAGCTGGATGGGGATTTTTTGGGTAGAAGATGAAGTGTGTGGGTGCTGGCATAAGTGGAGGGGGGCCACCAGGGGCCCACGAGACAAGGGGCGCGCTCTAAGGGGGGGGCGCCCTCCACTCTCGTGGCCTGGTGCTTGCCCCTCCTGCAGTGTTTTCAGCGCCTAAAATCCTCAAATATTCCATAAAAAATCATACTAAATTTGCAGGGCATTTGGAGCACTTTTATTTTTGGGATATTTTTTAATGCACGGATAATTCAGAAAAACAGACGGATAATACTTTTTTGCTTTATTTATTCTAAATAACAGAAAGTAAAAAGAAGGTGCAGAAGGTTGTACCTTCTAGTTTCATCCGTCTCATGATCATCAAAATGAATCCACTAACAAGGTTGATCAAGTCTTGTTAACAAACTCATTCCGAATAACACGGAACTAGAGAAATTCGAATAACACTAAGTTACCTCAACGGGGATATGAAAATCCCCAACAATAAGAAAATCATACTTTTTCTTGATAGTAGGGAGAGGAAATTCAAACCTCCAATAATAATAGTTGGAACTTTTCCAATAGAATTGATGCTATGGACTTGAGATTGTTTCCTCGAAAAGTGTACCATATGCTCATTACCATTAACATGAAAAGTGACATTGCCTTTGTTGCAATCAACAACAGCCCCTGCAGTGTTCAAAAAAGGTCTACCAAGGATAATAGACATATTATCGTCCTCAGGAATATCAAGAATAACAAAGTCCGTTAAGATAGTGATATTTGCAACCACAACAGGCACATCCTCGCAAATACCGACATGTATAGCAGTTGATTTATCAGCCATTTGCAAAGATATTTCAGTAGCTGTCAACTTATTCAATTCAAGTCTACGATATAAAGAGATAGGCATAACACTAACACCGGCTCCAAGATCACATAAAGCAGTTCTAACATAATTTGTTTTAATGGAGCATGGTATAGTTGGTACCCCCGGATCTCCAAGTTTCTTTGGTATTCCACCCTTAAAAGTGTAATTCACAAGCATGGTGGAAGTTTCAGCCTCCGGTATCCTTCATATACTTAGCATAAGGATTTACTTTGAGCATATCGGTTAAGCGCATACGTAAGAAAATAGTTCTAATCATTTCAGCAAAGTGCTCAAAATCCTCATCATCCTTTGTCTTGGATGGTTTAGGAGGAAAGGGCATGGGTTTCTAAACCCATGGTTCTCTTTCTCTACCATGCTTCCTAGCAACAAAATCTCTCTTATCATAACGTTGATTCTTTGATTGTGGGTTATCAAGATCAACAGCAGGTTCAATCTCTACTTCATTGTTTTTGCTAGGTTGAGCATCAACATGAACATTATCACTAGGTTCATGTTCATCACCTGATTGTGTTTCAGTATCAGAAATAGAAATATCATTGGGATTCTCAGGTGTGTCTACAGTAGGTTCACTAGAAGCATGCAAAGTTCTATCGTTTTTCTTTTCCTTCTTTTTCGAAGAACTAGGTGCCTCTATATTATTTCCCTGAGAATCTTGCTCGATTCTCTTAGGGTGGCCTTCAGGATACAAAGGTTCCTGAGTCATTCTACCAGTTCTAGTAGCCACTCTAACAGCAAAGTCATTTTTATTATTTAATTCATCAAGCAAATCATTTTTTGCTTTGAGTACTTGCTCAGCTTGAGTAGCAACCATAGAAGTGTATTTGCTAATGAGCTGGAGTTCACCTTTAACTCTAGCCATATTATCGCTCATGCATCCTATCTCGAAAGTATTATTCTTTAACTCTGTACCAACATAAGCATTAAAACTTTCTTGTCTAGCCATAAACTCATCAAATTCATCTAAGCATGGGCTATGGAATTTAGTAGAGGGGATTTAAATTTTATCATATCTATAGAGAGAATTTACCTTTACTACCTGTGTCGGGTTATCAAGACAATGTGGTTCCTCAACAGGCGGTATATTAAGACCATGTATTTCTTCAATAGGTGGTAAATTCTTAACATCTTCAGCTTTAATACCTTTTTCTTTCATTGATTTCTTTGCCTCTTGCATATCTTCAGGACTGAGAAATAATACACCTCTCTTCTTCGGAGTGGGTTTAAGAATAGGCTCAAGAGTTGGCTCAATTGGTTCAGGAATTGCTTCAGGAATTGGCTCAGGGAGAGTCCAATTATTTTCATTAGTCAACATATTATTCAATAGTAATTCAGCTTCGTCGACTGTTCTTTCCTTGAAAACACAACAGCACAACTATCCAAGTAGTCCTTGGAAGCATCGGTTAGTCCATTATAAAAGATATCAAGTATTTCATTTTTCTTAAGAGGATGATCAGGAAAAGCATTAAGTAACCGGAGAAGCCTCCCCCAAGCTTGTGGGAGACTCTCTTCTTTGATTTGCACAAAATTATATATTTCCCGCAAGGCAGCTTGTTTCTTATGAGCAGGGAAATATTTAGCAGAGAAGTAATAAATCATATCCTGGGGACTACGCACACAACCAGGAGCAAGAGAATTATACCAAGTCTTAGCATCACCTTTAACAAGAACAGAAATATCTTAAGGATATAAAAATAGGGAGACTTCTCATCATTAGTAAACAGGGTGGCTATATCATTCAACTTGGTAAGATGGGCCACAACAGTTTCAGATTCAAGGCCATAAAAAGGATCAGATTCAACTAAAGTAATAATCTCAGGATCAATAGAGAATTCATAATCCTTATCAGTAACACAGATAGGTGAAGTAGCAAAACCAGGATCAGGTTTCATTCTAGCATTAAGAGAATGTTGCTTCCATTTAGCTAATAATTTCTTAAGATCATATCTATCGTTGCAAGCAAAGATAGCTCTAGCAGCTTCTTCATTCATAACATAACCCTCAGGAACAACAGGTAATTCATAATCATTGGGAGAACTTTCATCATCACTATCATCAATAATAACATCTTCAATATTTTCATTCCCCCTAACTCTAGCAAGTTGTTTATCAAGAAATTCACCTAATGGCAAAGTAGTATCACGCACAGAAGTAGTTTCATCATGCATAGCAGAAGTGACATCATCAATAACATGCGACATATCAGAATTCATAGCAGTAGCAGGTTTAGGTGTCGCAAGCTTACTAATAGTGGAAGGAGAATCTAGTGCAGAGCTAGATGGCAGTTCCTTACCTTCCCTCATAGTTGAGGGCAAAATCGTACTTCTGTCGTCTTTCAAGTTCTTCATAGTGATCAACAGATAGAAATCCCAAGTGACTCAGAGAATAGAGCTATGCTCCCCGCCAACGGCGCCAGAAATTAGTCTTGATAACCCACAAGTGTAGGGGATCGCAACAGCTTTCGAGGGTAAACTATTCAACCCAAATTTATTGATTCGACACAAGGGGAGCCAAAGAATATTCTTGAGTATTAGTAGTTGAGTTGTCAATTCAACCACACCTGGATAACTTAGTATCTGCAGCAAGGTATTTAGTAGCAAAGTAGTATGATAATAAAGGTAACAATAGCAAAAGTAAAGATAACAGTTTTTGGATTTTTGTAATAGTTGTAACAGTAGCAATGGAAAAGTAAATAAGCAAAGAACAATATGTGAAAAGCTCGTAGGCAATGGATCAGTGATGGATAATTATGTCGGATGCGATTCCTCATGTAATAGCTATAACATAGGGTGACACAGAACTAGCTCTAGTTCATCAATGTAATGTAGGCATGTATTTCGTAAATAGTCATACGTGCAACTTGCATGACATCTTTTGTCCTACCCTCCCGTGGAAGCGGGGTCCTAGTGGAAACTAAGGGACATTAAGGCCTCCTTTTAATAGAGAACCGAAACAAAGCATTAGCACATAGTGAATACATGAACTCCTCAAACTACGGTCATCACCGAGAAGTATCCCGATTATTGTCACTTCGGGGTTGTCGGATCATAACACATGATAGGCGACTATAGACTTGCAAGATAGGATCAAGAACACACATATATTCATGAAAACATAATAGGTTCATATCTAAAATCGTGGCACTCGGGCCCTAGTGACAAGCATTAAGCATAGCAAAGTCATAGCAACATCAATCTCAAAACATAGTGGATACTAGGGATCAAACCCTAACAAAACTAACTTGATTACATGGTAAATCTCCTCCAACCCATCACTGTCCAGCAAGCCTACGATGGAATTACTCACGCACGGCGGTGAGCATCATGAAATTGGTGATGGAGGATGGTTGATGATGACGACGGCGATGAATCCCCCTCTCCGGAGCCCCGAACGGACTCCAGATCAGCCCTCCCGAGAGAGATTAGGGCTTGGCGGTGGCTCCGTGTCGTAAAACGCGATGAAACTTTCTCTCTGATTTTTTCTCCTCGAACGTGAATATATGGAGTTGGAGTAGAGGTCGGTGGAGGTCCAGGGGGCCCACAAGATAGGGGGGCGCGCCCTATAGGGGGGTGCCCCTATCTTGTGGACTGGGTGTGGGCCCCCTGGTGTACTTCTTTCGCCCAGGAATTCTTATTAATTCCAAAAAGTGCCTCCGTGTATTTCCAGGACATTCCGAGAACTTTTCTTTTCTACACATAAAACAACATCATGGCAGTTCTGCTGAAAACAACGTTAGTCCGAGTTAGTTTCATTCAAATCATGCAAGTTAGAGTCAAAAAAAGGGCAAAAGTGTTTGGAAAAGTAGATACGTTGTAGACGTATCATGTTGCCTCCCAACCTTTTACCTAAGGGTAATGTCAACAATAATAGTTCATGCTAACTTACATCCAATTGGACATATATATATATATATGTATGTATGTATGTA
>NC_041385.1:247945681-247960497 GCF_002162155.2 Triticum dicoccoides
GGATCTTTCCAACACAATGTGCTTGCCAAAGGAAATGTAAAAAGGAGAGGTGAAGATCAGCATGAATCTTGCATAATGTATAAGACAAAAGTAAAAGATAGGCCCTTCGCAGAGGGAAGCAGAGGTTGTCATGTGCTTTTTGGTTGGATGTACGAAATCTTAATGCAAAAGAACATCACTTTATATTGCCACTTGTGATACAGACCTTTATTATGCAGTCCGTCGCTTTTATTGCTTCCATATCACAAGATCGTATAAAGCTTATTTTCTCCACACTAATAAGTCATACATATTTAGAGAGAAATTTTTATTGCATGCAACATTGACAACTTACTTGAAGGATCTTACTCAATCCAGAGATAGATATGGTGGATTCTCATGGCAAAACTGGGTTTAAGGATATTTGGAAGCATAAGTAGTATCTCTACTTGGTGCAAAGAATTTGGCTAGCATGAGGGGGAAAGGCAAGCTCAACATGTTGGATGATCCATGACAATATACTTTATTTCGGATATAAGAAAACATAACCCATTACGTTGTCTTCCTTGTCTAACATCAACTTTTTAGCATGTCGTGCTTCAATGAGTGCTCACAATCATAAAAGATGTCCAAGATAGTATATTTATATGTGAGAACCTCTCTTTCTTTATTACTTTCTATTAATTGCAACGATGACCAAAACTATGCTTGCCAACTCTCAACAACTTTTATTCATCATACTCTTTATGTGAAGTCATTACTCTCCATAAGATCAATATGATCTCTTTTATTTCTCTTTATTCTTTTATTCCCTCAAGATCAAAGTAAGATAAACAAGCCCTTGACTCAACACTAATCTTTATTATATATAGCTCACGGGCTCGATTACATAGAAGGGTCATAAGGCAAAACTCAAAACTAAATCATACCAAAACTTTATTCTACTAGATCAAGAAATTACCAAAAGGATCGAACTAAGAAAAATAGTAAAGATAGGGGTGTGATGGTGATACGATACCGGGGCACCTCCCCCAAGCTTATAAGTTGCCAAGGGGAGTGCCCATACCCATGTGTTTATGTCTCCTTCTTTGCGGGTTATGATGACGGAGTTCTTGATGATGTAGGCTTGTTGTCCGTCTTCCAAGGCATAGGCTCACCATCATAGAAGGACGATCGAGTCTCCGGGATCCTCAAATCTGCAGCCAAACTCATCCTCTTGAATCTATATTCATACTCACAGTTTTGGTTTTGCAGGTCATAGATCTGGGCTTGGAGGTGCTCGATTTTCTCATGAAGCTTGAAGATGGTCTCCCCAATGTTCTTGGCATCCAGCTTGTGGTTGTTGGTGAGCTCTGCGATCATCATCTGGTTGTCATTGAGTCCGCGTTCCACCATCCCTTGGCACTTGAAAACTTATTGTTCCATTTCTTCGAGTCTTATCTCCATGCTTCCGGTCCTCCTTGGTCCCTCAACATCGCAGATGTGCAGCACCCCCTCACGCATCTCAATGGTTTGAGGGTGTTGCAGCACCTCTGCGAGGTAGGGGTTGATGACCTTCTCAAAAAACTTGTCCTTGGGGGCGCTTGAAGACGTCATGGTGATCTACATTTGTCAGAAAAATAGCTCGAAACAAAGACAGAGGATATTTGCGTGATACGGTGGTCAAAACCTTTGGGAGATTATATAATGAATTTTTGCCGACCAAAAGAAGTATCGTGCAAGAAAACGGAGTCCAGAGAGCACATGAGGTGCCCACAGGGCAGGGGGCGCGCCCTCCACCCTCGTGGACGCCTCGTGTCCTTCCCGGACTACTTCTTATTTTCCTATTTTCTTAAATATTCCAAAATGGAGAAACATTGCTATTAGAACTGTTTTGGAGTTGGTTTACTTACCGTACCACATACCTATTCCATTTCGGAGTCTGAAACGTCCTGGAAGGTGTCCCTTATGTATTCCTCTGGGGTTACGGTTTCAATAACATTGGTTTCAACATTTATGGGATTACCTGAGATATAATGTTTGATCCTCTGACCGTTCACCACCTTCGGACTTGTGCCTTCGAAATTGTTGATTTTTATGGCACCGGAACGATAGACCTCCTTGATAACGTAAGGACCTTCCCATTTAGAGAGGAGTTTTCCTGCAAAAAATCTTAAACGAGAGTTGAAGGGCAACACATAATCACCTACATTAAACTCACGCTTTTGTATCCTTTGGTCATGCCATCTTTTAACTTTTTGTTTAAACAGTTTGGCATTCTCATAGGCTTGAGTTCTCCATTCATCAAGTGAGCTAATGTCAAATAACATCTTCTCACCGGCAAGTTTGAAATCATAATTGAGCTCTTTAATGGCCCAATATGCCTTATGTTCTAGTTCGAGAGGTAAGTGACATGCTTTTCCATAAACCATTTTATATGGAGACATACCCATAGGATTTTTATATGCAGTTCTATAAGCCCATAATGCATCATCTAGTTTCTTGGACCAATTCCTTCTAGATCTATTAACAGTCTTTTGCAAAATTAATTTGAGCTCTCTATTACTCAGTTCTACTTGGTTACTAGACTGTGGGTGATAAGGAGATGCAATTCTATGATTAACATCATACTTTGCAAGCATTTTACGGAAAGCACCATGAATAAAATGTGCACCACCATCAGTCATTATGTATCTAGGGACTCCAAACCTCGGAAAAACAACTTCTTTAAGCATCTTAATAGAGGTGTTATGATCAGCACTACTAGTTGGAATAGCTTCTACCCACTTAGTAACGTAATCAACAACAACTAAGATATGTGTATACCCATTATAGGAAGGAAACAGTCCCATATAATCAAAGCCCCAAACATCAAATGGTTCAATAACAAGAGAATAATTCATAGGCATTTCTTGACATCTACTAATATTACCAATTCTTTGACATTCATCACAAGACAAGACAAACTTACAGGCATCTTTCAAGAGAGTAGGCCAATAAAAACCGGATTGCAATACCTTATGTGTAGTTCTATCTCCAGCGTGGTGTCCTCCATATGCCCAGAGTGACACTTGCGTAGGATCTGTTCCAGTTCATGCTCAGGTACACAACGTCTAATAACACCATCCTCTCCTTCTTTATAAAGGTGTGGGTCATCCCAGAAGTAATGTCTTAAATCATAGAAAAACTTTTTCTTTTGCTGGTATGTGACACTAGGTGGTATAAATTTAGCAAAAATGTAATTAGCATAATCAGCATACCATGGAGTAGTATGAGAAGCATTTATGACAGCTAATTGTTCATTAGGAAAGCTATCATCAATAGGTAGTGGGTCATCAAGAACATTCTCTAACCTAGACAAGTTGTCTCCAACGGGGTTCTCAGCTCCCTTTCTATCAATAATATGCAAATCAAATTCTTGTACTAGGAGAACCCATCTAATAAGTCTAGGTTTAGGATCTTTCTTTTCCATAAGATATTTAATAGCAGCATGATCAGTTACTTTAGAATCAACAATATAACGTCTGAACTTATCACAAGCAAATACGACTGCTAAAAATTCTTTTTCAATAGTAGCATAATTTCTCTGGGCACTGTCTACAGTCTTACTAGCATATTTAATAACATTTAGTTTCTTATCAACTCTTTGTCCTAGAACAACACCTACAGTATAATCATGCATCACACATAATCTCAAAGGGTAAATTCCAATCAGGTGGCTGAACAATAGGTGCAGAAATCAAAACTTTCTTAAGTATTTCAAATGCTTCTACACAATCATCATCAAAGACAAAAGGAATATCTTTTTGTAAGAGATTAATCAGAGGCCTAGAAATTTTAGAGAAGTCCTTAATGAACCTCCTATAAAAACCGACATGACCAAGGAAACTTCTTATACCTTTAATGTCCTTAGGACACGGCATATTTTCAATAGCATCAACTTTAGCTTTATCAACTTCAATACCTCTTTCAGAAATTTTATGCCCCAAGACAATACCTTCATTAACCATAAAGTGGCACTTCTCCCAATTCAAGACAAGACTAGTATCTTCGCATCTCTGCAAAACTCGATCAAGGTTGCTCAAGCAATCATCAAAAGAAGATCCATAAACGGAGAAATCATCCATGAAAACCTCAACAATCTTTTCATAAAAGTCAGAGAATATAGCCATCATGCATCTTTGAAAGGTAGCAGGTGCATTACATAAACCAAAAGGCATACGTCTATAAGCAAAAGTACCGAAAGGGCAAGTAAAAGTGGTCTTTTCTTGATCCTCTGCTCACACAGGTATTTGAGAGAAACCAGAGTAACCATCTAGAAAGCAAAAATGTGTATGTTTAGATAATATTTCTATCATTTAATCAATAAAAGGCAGAGGGTAATGATCCTTTTTAGTAGCTTTATTTAATTTGCGGAAATCAATTACCATCCTATAACCTGTAACAATTCTTTGCGAGATCAATTAATCTTTATCATTAGGAACGACAGTAATACCTCCCTTCTTAGGGACACAATGGACAGGACTTACCCACTGACTATCAGCAATGGGATAAATTATACCTGCCTCCAAGAGCTTTAGTATTTCCTTTCTTACCACTTCTTTCATCTTAGGATTTAACCGTTGGTGATCAACAACTGGTTTAGCATCTTTCTCCAATTTTATTTTGTGTTGGCATAGAGTGGGACTAATGCCCTTAAGATCATCAAGAGAATATCCAATAGCAGCATGGTGCTTCTTTAGAGTTTTCAATAATTTCTCCTCTTCCTGCTCTGAAAGGTTAGCACTAATAATAACATGATATATCTTCTTTTCATCAAGATAAGCATATTTAAGAGTATCAGGTAATGGTTTAAGCTTAAACACGGGATCACCCTTGGGTGTTGGAGGATCCCCTAGAATTTCAACAGGCAAGTTGTGTTTCAAAATAGGTCCCTGTTTAAAGAATACTTCATCTATCTCCCTTCTTTCATTCATAAACATGGCATTTTCATGGTCTAGAAAATATTGTTCTAAAGGATCATTAGGAGGCATGACAATAGAAGCAAGACCAATAATTTCATCCTTACTAGGCAATTCTTTATCATGGGGTTGTCTACGAAATATAGCAAAATTAAACTCATGAGACATATCCCCTAAACCAATCGTAACAATATCCTTTTCGCAATCTATCTTAGCATTAACAGTATTCAAGAAGGGTCTACCAAATATAATGGGACAAAAGCTATCTTGTGGGGAACCAAGTACAAGAAAATCAGCAGGATATTTAACTTTCGCACACAAGACTTCAACATCTCTGACAATCCCAACTGGTGAAATAGTATCTCTATTGGCAAGCTTAATTGTAACATCAATTTCTTCTATCTCAGCAGGTGCAATATCATGCATAATTTCTTTGTATAAGGAATGAGGTATTTCACTAGCACTAGAACTAGCACCCATATCACATAAGCCATGATAACAATGATCTCCTATTTTAACAGAAATAACAGGCATGCCTACAAAAGGTCTATTTTTATTCTTAGTATCAGGTCTAGCAATTTTAGCAGCTTCATCACAGAAATAAATAACATGCCCATCAATATTATCAGCCAAGAGATCTTTAACCATAGCAATACTAGGTTCAACTTTAATTTACTCAAGTGGTGTAGGTGTTCTGGTATTACTCTTACGAACCACAGTTGAAGCTTTAGCATGATCCTTTATCCTAACAGGGAAAGGTGGTTTCTCAATATAAGTAGTAGGAACAATAGGATCATTATAAGTGATAGTCTTTTCTTAAACTTTAATAGGTGCAACTACTTTTACTTCAGTGGGAGGATTATATTTAAACCACTTCTCCTTAGGGAGGTCAAAATGAGTAGCAAATGATTCACAGAAAGAAGCTACTATCTCAGAGTCAAGTCCATATTTAGTGCTAAATTCACGAAAAGCATCGGTATCCATAAAAGATTTAACACAATCAAACTTAGGTGTCATACCTGACACCTTACCTTCGTCGAGATCCCAATCTTCAGAGTTGCATTTAATTCTTTCCAATAAATCCCATCTGAATTCGATAGTCTTCATCATAAAAGAACCAGTACAAGAAGTATCGAGCATGGAGCGATTGTTGAGAGAAAGTCGAGCATAAATTTTTTGAATAATAATTTCTCTTGAGAGCTCATGATTGGGGCATGGATATAACATTGACTTAAGCCTCCCCCAAGCTTGAGCGATGCTTTCTCCTTCACGAGGCCAAAAATTATATATATAATTACGATCACGATGAACAAGATGCATAGGATAAAACTTCTAATGAAAATTTCAACCAGTTGTAGTTCCATGATCCCATATCATCACATAGCCTAAACCATGTCAATGCCTCTCCCTTCAAAGATAAAGGGATGACCTTCTTCTTGATAACATCGTCAGGCATACCTGCAAACTTAAATAATCCACAAACTTCATCCACATAGATTAGGTGTAAATCGGGATGCAATTTTCCATCTCCTGTAAAGGGATTAGCTAGCAGTTTCTCTATCATACCCAAAGAAATTTCAAAGTAAACATTTTCAGTAGGTTCAGTAGGTTGAGGAGCAACTCTTTGCTCTACTGGTCGGGGTGAAGATACCCCGAACAAGCCCCTAAAATGATTATGTTCCATAGTAACAAGTGATAGTAAATTTCAGCACACTATATAAAATTTTCCTTACCAAGTTCCACTTACCAAAGGCGCTTCACTCCCCGGCAACAGCGCCAAAAAAGAGTCTTGATGACCCACAAGTGTAGGGGATCTATTGTATTCCTTTCGATAAGTAAGAGTGTCAAACCCAACGAGGAGCGGAAGGAAATGACAAGCGGTTTTCAGTAAGGTATTCTCTGCAAGCACTGAAATTATTGGTAACAAATAGTTTTGTGATAAGGTAATTCGTAACGGGTAACAAGCAATGAAAGTAAATAAAGTGCAGCATGGTGGCCCAATCTTTTTTGTAGAAAAGGACAAACCTAGACAAGTCCTTATATAGAGAAAAGCGCTCCCGAGGACACATGGGAATTATCGTCAAGCTAGTCTTCATCACGCTCATATGATTCACGTTCGTTACTTTGATAATTTGATATGTGGGTGGACTGGTGCTTGGGAACTGCCCTTTCTTGGACAAGCATCCCACTTATGATTAACCCCTATTGCAAGCATCCACAACTACAAAAGAAGTATTAAGGTAAACCTAACCATAGCATGAAATATATGGATCCAAATCAGCCCCTTACGAAGCAACGCATAAACTAGGGTTTAAGCTTCTGTCACTCTAGCAAACCATCATCTAATTAGTACTTCCCAATGCCTTCCTCTAGGCCCAAACAATGGTGAAGTTTCATGTAGTCAACGTTCACATAACACCACTAGAGTAGAGGCAACATACATCTCATCAAAATATCGAACGAATACCAAGTTCACATGACTACTTATAGCAAGACTTCTCCCATGTCCTCAGGAACAAACATAACTACTCACAAATCATATTCATGTTCATAATCAGAGGGGTGAATAAACCAACTAGCATCAACTACAAGGAGTAATCAACACTACTAGTGACCCACATGTACCAATTTGAGGTTTTGGGACAAAGATTGGATACAAGATATGAACCAGGGTTTGAGAGGAGATGGTGCTGTGAAGATGTTGATGGAGATTGACCCCCTCCCGCTGAGAGGATCGATGGTGATGATGATGATGATGATTTCCCCCTCACGGAGGGATGTTTCCCCGGCAGAACAGCTCCGCCGGAGCCCTAGATTGGTTCCGCCAAGGTTCCGCCTCGTGGCGGCGGTGTTTTGTCCCGAAAGCTTGCTTATGATTTTTTTTTCCAGGGTAAAAGACTTCATATAGCAGAAGATGGTCACCGGAGAGCTGCCAGGGGGCCTACGAGGTAGGGGGGCGCGCCCAGGGGGGTAGGGCGCGCCCCCACCCTCGTGGCTAGGGTGTGGGCCCCCTCTGGTACTTGCTTCGCCCAATATTTTTTATTAATTCCAAAAACAACTTTCGTGGAGTTTCAGGAATTTTGGAGTTGTGCGGAATAGGTCTCTAATATTTGCTCCTTTTCCAGCCCAGAATTCCAACTGTCGGCATTCTCCCTCTTCATGTAAACCTTGTAAAATAAGAGAGAATAGGCATAAGTATTGTGACATAACATGAAATAACAGACCATAATACAATAAATATCAATACAAAAGCATGATGCAAAATGGACGTATCACTTGCATGTCAAATTTATATGGTCCAAAGTAGTTTTAATGCATGATATAGCCTCTAGGCACTTGTGTGAGTGGTTGCTATCAATCTTGTTGAGTTCGGTTCACTTTTATTCTGAGTCACTAAAAAGTTCTGAAAATTTTTCACTGAAAGAAAATGACGGAGAGATTGTTGAGGAGCTCTTTGAGCCGAAGCTCGAAGGATAAGCAAAATGAGGAGAATAAAAAGCCCAAATACAATCTTCCTCGCACTGCGGAGGTTCGGCCGTGCGAATGGCCTTGTGATGCGTTCTTGAGAGCCGACGGAATTTACGATGACTTTTATTAATTGGCTGAGAATGCAGGCCTCACCGACTTCCTCCACGACCAGCGCGAACAGTATCTCCTACTCACTAATATTTTCGTGACATTTTTTTATTTCCATGCTAAGAAATCACCACCTTTAGTGGAATTTCACTTATATGATGAGGTTAAGGAGATGTCACTCCATGATTTTTGTCGGGTCTTCAAGATAACCTTTGTGGGCAGCATCGAGGAACAACATCATAGTGATGTGGATGGATTTATTGATAGAATTGCTGTAGGGGAAACGAGGAAAGTTTCTGATGCAAGAATTACTAGTATACATTTTCATGTTCTACGTTACTCTGCGATATTTGCTAGTAGATGCTTAATTGGCCGCGGGAACAGTGGAAATCTTAGTGCTCCTGATCTTGTCATTTTGTTCCATGCTTTGTTTCATGATACAACTTTCAGCTTAGGCCCTATTGTTGCTAAACGATTAAGTCTGAACCGTACAAAGGGCCCCATCTTCGGAGGCATCTTTGCTTCATGCCTTGCTAAACACTTTGAGATACCTATCAGGCATTATGAGAAAGAGGAAAAGTTGTTGCCCCCTATTTTTCTTTATAAGAGTATGGTAGCACATGAATTTATTGTTAAAAATAATAAGAAGATGCTTAAGTATAATTTGATATTTGATAAAACTCACTATGAGACTATTACCTTGCCTGCACCCTCTTTGTTTAACATACTTTTAGGCATGTACCTCATCTTGCTCGAGGCCATTTATGCATACTGGATGCTGACACAAGTCCTAGAGCCTGAGCCTTAGCCACCACTTGACCCTTATCGACAGTCTGTTTATCAGTGGGATCTGGAGGAGATCGCCAACCGGTGGCACCCTGAGGACCCTCCTCAGTACACCAAAGAGAGTAGCTTCGATCAATGGGCATAGACCAACTTAGGCCAAAAGCCTAAGCTTGGGGAGTACGTATTTCTCACCGACATTACATTCATGTTCACACACTCATGCCAGTTATCAGTGCTCATACTTTTCCATTGTACTATCCATGCTAGTTTATTTTCTTTTCTAAGCCTTCTTCTTGTGTGTTTGAAAAACCTTTAGAAAAACCAAAAAAATTAGTTATAGCTTTTAGCTAGTTTACTTTCCATGCCTGTAGTAGTAGTAATTAAAAGAAAACCCAAAAATATTTCTCGTTCTTCTTTTGCTTGTGGGAGCTTTCCCGTGTAAATAGTTTTATTTCTTTTCTTATTCTTTGGGGGTCGAGAGGAGAAGACCATGATGAAAATGTTGAGTGGCTCTCATATGCATTATTGTTGATTTAACCAAGGGCCTATATTATCTTGTCTTCTCCCTTGTATTAAATGCTTGCAGATTCCAACTTGGTCCAATGCACGTGCACTATTATTATTATCCACACCGTTCGTCGTGCGAGTGAAAGGCAATAATGACGATATATGATGGACTGAGTGAGATGAGAGAAGCTCGTATGAACTCGAACTATCTTGTTTTTGTAAATATGATTAGGTCATCGTTCCTGATTCAGCCTATTATGAATGAAACATGTTTGCAATGAAAATTAGAGATTATAGTTGCTCATGCCATGCTTAATTAGCTAGGAGTTTATATTGGTTTACCTTGCGTGCCAACATGCTATTAAAATGGTTGTGATGTGGTATGATAGGGTGGTATCCTCCTTTGAACGATTCGAGTGGCTTGATTTGGCACATGTTCACGCATGTAGTTGAAACAAAATCAACATAGCCTCCATGATATTTATGTTCATGGTGATTTATATCCTAATCATGCTCGCACTCATTGTTGATTAATCTTAATGCATGTTCATGACTGTTGTCGCTCTCTAGTTGGTCGCTTCCCAGTCTCTTTCTAGCCTTCACTAGTACTAAGCGGGAATACTGCTTGTGCATCCACTTAAATAAACCCCAAAGTTATTCCATATGAGTCCACCATGCCTTCCTATATGTAGTATTTACCTGCCGTTCCAAGTAAATTTGTATGTGCCAATCTCTAAACCTTCAAATGAATTCTGTTTTGTATGCTCGAATAGCTCATGTATCAACTAGGGCTGTCTATATCCTCAATGCTAGGTGGGTTATTCTCACAATGAGTGGACTCCGCTCATCATTCACGAGAAAATGGCCGGTAACTGGGATGCCCAATCCCATGCTCAAATCAAATCAAAATAATTGCAAACAAAACTCCCCCAAGATTGTTGTTAGTTGGACGGCACCCGTTGTTTCGGACAAGCCATGGATTGATGTTTTTTGGTGCTGGGGGAGTATAAACTTTACCATTCTGTTTGGGAACCGCCTATAATGTGTGTAGCATGGAAGATATCGAGATCTCTTGGTTGTTATGTTAATAATGAAAGTATGCCACTCAAAATATTATTTATCTCTGTTTCAAAACTTGAGCTTTGGCACCTGTGCAAATCCCTGCTTCCCTCTGCGAAGGGCCTATCTGTTTACTTTTATGTTGAATCATCATCCTCTTATTAAAAAGCACGAGTTGGAGAGCACCGTTGTCATTCGCATGCATTGCTATTAATTTACATTGAGTACGCCTGTGACTGGATCTCTTTTACCATGAATTACAATGTCTAGTCAGTCCTATATCTTTAGGGGTGCTCTGCATTTATGTTTTGCAGTCTCAGAAAGGGCTAGAGAGATACCATCTTGTTATATCATGCTATGATTGTTTTGAGAAAGTGTTGTTATCCGAGATTTATTATATTGCTTGCTAGTTGATTATGCCATTGATATGAGTAAACATGAGACCTAAATGTTATTGTGAATATGGTTAGTTCATAATCTTTGCTGAAAACTTGAATGCTGGCTTTACATATTTGCAACTACAAGATCAAACAAAGTTCGTAAAAGTTTTTCTTTATCACTTTCAGTCTGTCAACTGAATTGCTTGAGGACAAGCAAAGGTTTAAGCTTGGGGGAGTTGATATGCCTCCAACGTATCTAATTTTCCAAACACTTTTGCCCTTGTTTTGGACTCTCACTTGCATGATTTGAATGGAACTAACCCGGACTGACGCTATTTTCAGCAGAACTACCATGGTGTTATTTTTGTGCAGAAATAAAAGTTCTCGGAATGACCAGAAAGTCCACGGAGACACATTTTGGAATTAATGAAAAATATTGGCGAAGGAATCAGCATCAGGGGGCCCACACCCTGTCCACCCTGGGACTCCATCGACCTCAACCCCAACTCCATATATTCACTTTCGGGGAGAAAAATCAGAGAGAAGGATTCATCGCGTTTTATGATACGGAGCCACCGCCAAGCCCTAATCTTCCTCGGGAGGGCTGATCTGGAGTCCGTTCGGGGCTCTGGAGAGGGGAATCCATCGCCATCGTCATCGTCAACCATCCTCCATCACCAATTTCATGATTCTCACCGTCGTGCGTGAGGAATCCCATTGTAGGCTTGCTGGACAGTGATGGGTTGGATGAGATTTACCATGTAATCGAGTTAGTTTTGTTAGGGTTTGATCCCTTGTATCCATTATGTCCTAAGATTGATGTTGCTATGACTTTGCTATGCTTAATGCTTGTCACTAGGGCCCGAGTGCCATGATTTCAGATCTGAACCTATTATGTTTTCATTAATATATGTGAGTTCTTGATCCTATCTTGCAAGTCAATAGTCACCTACTATGTGTTATGATCCGGCAACCCCGAAGTGACAATAATCGGGACCACTCCCAGTGATGACCGTAGTTTGAGGAGTTCATGTATTCACTAAGTGTTAATGCTTTTGTCAGGTACTCTATTAAAAGGAGGCCTTAATATCCCTTAGTTTCCAATAGGACCCTGCTGCCACGGGTGGGTAGGACAAAAGATGTCATGCAAGTTCTTTTCCATAAACTTGCATGACTATATTCGGAATACATGCCTACATTACATTGATGAACTGGAGCTAGTTTTGTGTCACCCTATGTTATAACTGTTGCATGAGGAATGGCATCCGACATAATTATCCATCATTGATCCATTGCCTATGAGCTTTTCACATATTGATCTTTGCTTAGTTACTTTTCCGATGCCACTCTTACGATTGCTACAAAAACTGCTACTGTTACTTTTGCCATCGTTACCGATACTTCCATACTACTTTGCTACTAAATACTTTCCTGCAGATATTAAGTCTTTCAGGTGTGGTTGAATTGACAACTCAACTGCTAATACTTGAGAATATTCTTTGGCTCCCCTTGTGTCAAATCAATAAATTTGGGTTGAATACTCTACCCTCAAAAACTGTTGCAATCCCCTATACTTGTGGGTTATCAGATACCCACACCCCTCTCCACATTTGCAAATAAGGCCTTCCCTCGTTCATCCTTTTATCCCACAAGATAAACTACTCATACAAATGCATCTTGATGTTCCGTGCAATGCATGGGCATGTTGCTAGTTCTAAAAACTTTCCATCATTTGCCACACTATTGGTTGCAGATGAAGAACCTACCCAAGCACAACGCAATACAGGAGCGACTCGCAATTACAAGGTTATATTCTGTTGGACAATGCAAGCTATAACCAATTACTTTTACAGTGACAATAGCAACTAGGAAATTTGAAGGGTAGGTATGAACAAAAGTGGAACTGCACATGTACTGCTAAGAGATTCAATACACACATTACCAGTCGAGGAGGAGTACGATGCTCGCGGCGGCCTCTGTGTATCATGATCGGCAACGGGAGTCAGTTCATTGTCCATGATGGTGGTGCTTCTGCACTTGGCATCAACTTTCGAGAAGCAGATCCGAGACCGTGGAAGACGGTGCCGTGGAAGAGGCTCCGTGTACGACGACGATGGTGGACCGGCTCCAGTGTGACATATGATGTCGTCAATGAGGCAGATGCACTGCGGTGGACGAGTGCGTCGATGCAGAAGGGGAGGAGAACGAAGGCTGCGGTGCCGTGGAGAAGTCTATTTTGCGGTGGGGATAGAAAATGGGGAGTATTCAGGTGTACTACTCTGGGTGCCGGGGTGGGGTTTGCTGGGTTGGGTGAACCTGAAGTTACGAAAACAGCCCCTACCAACCATCATCCGTAGGCCTGTTCCGAAGGGTATGATGGTAACTCGCACTGCTCGAATCAGGGTCGCTGGACATTTTCCCGCTGACCTCAAAATTTTGTAACACTGAACTCCCCGTTTGGCGTTTTGGGTGATTGGCCTAAGCAACTAGCGAGTAGTACTAGTAGTTAGTCGTACTAGTAACTCCTAGTACTCCATCCGTTTTTATTAACTCTGCATATTAGGTTTGACCGAAGTCAAACTTCCTAAAGTTTGACCAAGTTTATAGAAAAATATAAATATTTACCATAACAAATATGTATGATGTGAAAGTACATTCAAAAATGAATCTAATGGTATTTATTTGTTATTGTATATGTTAATATTTTTTGTTATAAACTTTGTGAGAGTTTACAAAACTTGACTTTGACCAATGCTAATACGTGGACTTAAATAAAAACGGAGGGAGTACACATTTGTTTTCTTAGTTTGTAGTGGAATTAATCATTTGTTGTAATCGTGAAATAAATATATTAGGCTACTGACTTCAAATGAAATGGTTTATACAATTCTATAGTTAGAATCATTGTTGAATTCCAAGATGTATACGAGGTCTATAGTACTTCACAATATGCTCAAACTCACATAATCCCAGTCAAATGAAAATCTAAATGCATTTCATTGTTATTACTTTGTAGGATGCAACAAAGCCAACCATAACTCTACGTGATCCACTATAAAAGAAACATTTTGAACATATCCCAATGTGTGAATGAAACGAGTAGAGAGAGCTTGCGAAGATGGAGCAGATAGGGCGGGAAAGATTGTATGTATGTGGGCGAGAGAGTAGGAGACAAACCTAACGAGAGAGAGAGAGAGAGAGAGAGGAAGAAGTTAGGTCTGTGAGAAAGATGGAGATATGTAATATACGTGAGATGCGTGTGCATCTGGATTTTGTACACGTGGAAGGAGAAGAGACAACGGGTTTGATGAGAGAGCTGGAAAAACATGGACGAGAGGGGAAGGATCTTGTGGGTTGAGGGATTGATAATTCTGTGCGGGAGAGAGAGGGGGGAGGAGTCAATCAGCCGTCGTCACATCATGCTGCTTCCAAATGGCCCTGCATTCCCTAGTGCAGTGTGGTCACCGTCTTCGATCTCCTCGATGCCCTCTTTGAAGATTGAGGTAGTGTGCATGCTGGGGTGCAGAGAAGCACAAGCGAGAGTGGTCGCCATATAACCTTGGATGGGGATGAATTGTGTGCTCAGGGG
>NC_041385.1:247960966-248066072 GCF_002162155.2 Triticum dicoccoides
TGTGTGTGTGTGTCAGATATTGAGAGAAATCAAACCTATGGAGAGAATGTGTGTGTATGTGACGGAAAGATTACATGCTAAATACAGTTTTCACAAAGAGATTGTGTGTGCGAGATAGAGAGCGATGTGCGGGCCTTGAGGTGGGCAGGGGCCGGGTGAGGGTGTCAAAATGTGTTCGTTGATGCATGTGTTACATGCGATCATGCGAGGGACGGACGAATCGAGAGAGATGGTTGTTGGGTTACGGATGCTCCTCTCTCTCTCGCACACACACAAGTACAAAAAGAAGATAGTTCTCTCATGTATACAGACGTATCAGCATCTCTCTATGTCTCACTCATGCATGATCATTTGCACATTCACACCTCTCTATATCTCTACCACACGCACACCGTTCCACATTGCCTTTCCGCCACAACACACATATGGACACATACACGCGTTCTCCCTCAGTCACACACACAAAATCAGTATTAAAAAAATAGGGTGCACCTAAAATGTCCAAATACAAATAAGCACGAACTGAAGCTAAATTCAAATATATGGAAATATTGTAGCGTGAAGAACTTTTCCAGGAAAAAAGGTAGAGTAATATTGGGGGATTGTTTTCACACACACAAAAAGGTTCGGTGGATGTTCTTCGAGCGTGACACGGTGACGCACCGTCCGACCGACCGCGCGGCCGCGGTGCACGCGCTTGCACAGGATTCTGTATCGATGCTGTGCTAACTAATATGGTAGTATAAGCGCTGCCTCAGTCTATTGTTTATGTGTACTAGTACGGTGTTCTTTTAAGTTTGACCAACCCTATATAAAACTAAACTGAGCTCCCATACGGGCACTCATCAATAGGCCGCCGCCGCCGTTGCGCATGCCGGCGCCCGCCTACTCCTGCCGACCATTTCTGGCCCATCACTGCCGTGTCCCTGCCATCCCTGTGCCATGAAGCCGAAGGCTCGCCCGCTCACATCGTGTGCAGTCTGTCCTCGCAATGCCGCCGCGCTGCCAAGCACGGGAGAAGCTGCTGGAGCCGCGTCTATGCCCATGGCGTATGAAGAGGAGGACGAGTGCGTGCTCCAGCGCGCCGACGAGGAGGAGCTAGCGTGTCATTGTCGTCTCCGCCCACGCGGAGGAGGCGCGCATGGTGGCTGTCATGGCGGAAGCCAGTCGCGCCCGCGCCGAGCCCGCAAACCGGGTGCGGACATGGAATCTACCTTCGAGACCTTGAATGCCACGTGGATCCTGCAATCTGAAGGAACAATTTGGGTCAGTCGACTCTTGTGAGATGTTGGATGCAACATGGACGGCCAGAAGGGCTTCTTCAACCTCCGAAATTGATGCACTGTTCATATTCTCTCCCAGGCATCGAGCCGCCAGCCCGCCACAGGGCTAACCGCCTGCCGCCACCGCCTCGCCCTCCCCTGAACTGCCTACCACCGACATGGCCCCCACCCCCACCATCCGTTTAACCCCGGGCACGATCCATTTTTTCTGGTGAACTGCATTCCACACCCAACACTCATAAAATAGATCATGGGCACCCTGCCACCCTAATATAGATACTGGGGTAGCTTCTCTGCCGTCTTCTTCCTTCGCTCCATCGAACTTCTTTCACAAATCGACCGACCCAAATTATACTACTAGTACATATTAAGTACAGTAGGAACATGAAGATATGAGGAGTAGTACCAACTACAAGAAGAACAGTAGTAAGACATACTAGTACTACTGTACATACTAAAGAGTTCAAATAACGAGAAAGAACATAAACATAGTTCTGCTGGGGGCTCAGCACAACACACCCCTGAAATAAAACTAAGCAACTAGTCTGCTTGACACTGCAGTAGAACAAGCATGAGCAACAACACTTCCACCTTACTCAGAGTCCGAGTCCACGTCCTCGACTTCGTCCTCGTCCCTCTTCCTCTTCCTCTTTGCCAACACTTCTTTGCTTGAACCGGACACTGGGCTGTGCTTCTTCATCCAACCTTTGTAGATATTTAAACAAAGGTAGGCATCCGTTGCTACATACAGGATGTGATCTTCATCTATTGTCTTCGACTCCCATGCATGATGAAACTCCGGGTGAGGTTTCTTCAATTGAGCGTATGAAGGATCAATCATGGCTGCTGCCATGGTCAGCATTGAAGGCTGAGAGGAGGACACCAGGCTTGCCTTCTGGAGATTGAAGGGCTGGCCTACAACGAGGCCTATCCGACCTAGGACTCTCCTGTCATTCGTAAAGTCTACAGTAACGAATTTCACTCTTTTGTCCATGAGGAAGAACTCAAATTCCTGGCAGGTAACGTCGGCATAGCATATGTGGTAGACCAATCACACATTATGTATGCAAACCTGGATCATGGCGGGCTTCTTCTTCTCTGCCTCCTTTAGAAGCTTCTCGCTTTCCAGGACTGTGGTGTACTCAACATCTAGCCCAGCGACCCACTCACTGATAACCCACAAGTGTAGGGGATCGCAACAGCTTTCGAGGGTAAAGTATTCAACCCAAATTTATTGATTCGACACAAGGGGAGCCAAAGAATATTCTTGAGTATTAGCAGTTGAGTTGTCAATTCAACCACACCTGGATAACTTAGTATCTGCAGTAAAGTATTTAGTAGCAAAGTAGTATGATAATAAAGGTAACGGTAGCAAAAGTAAAGATAATAGTTTTTGGGTTTTGTAGTACTTGTAACAGTAGCAATGGAAAAGTAAATAAGCGAAGAACAATATGTGAAAAGCTCGTAGGCAATGGATCAGTGATGGATAATTATGCCGGATGTGATTCCTCATGTAATAGCTATAACATAGGGTGACACAGAACTAGCTCCAGTTCATCAATGTAATGTAGGCATGTATTCCTTAAATAGTCGTACGTGCTTATGGAAAAGAACTTGCATGACATCTTTTGTCCTACCCTCTTGTGGCAGCGGGGTCCTAGCGGAAACTAAGGGATATTAAGGCCTCCTTTTAATAGAGAACCGGAAGAAAGCATTAGCACATAGTGAATACATGAACTCCTCAAACTACGGTCATCACTGAGAAGTATCCCGATTATTGTCACTTCGGGGTTGTCGGATCATAACACATAATAGGTGACTATAGACTTGCAAGATAGGATCAAGAACACACATATATTCATGAAAGCATAATAGGTTCAGATCTGAAATCATGGCACTCGGGCCCTAGTGACAAGCATTAAGCATAGCAAAGTCATAGCAACATCAATCTCAGAACATAGTGGATACTAGGGATCAAACCCTAACAAAACTAACTTGATTACATGGTAAATCTCATCCAACCCATCACCGTCCAGCAAGCCTACGATGGAATTACTCACGCACGGAGATGAGCATCATGAAATTGGTGATGGAGGATGGTTGATGATGACGACGGCGATGAATCCCCCTCTCCGGAGCCCCGAACAGACTCCAGATCAGCCCTCCCGAGAGAGATTAGGGCTTGGCGGCGGCTCCGTGTCGTAAAACGTGATGAAACTTTCTCTCTGATTTTTTTTCTCCCCGAACGTGAATATATGGAGTTGGAGTTGAGGTCGGTGGAGGTCCAGGGGGCCCACGAGATAGGGGGCGCACCCTATAGAGGGGGCCTGTCTTGTGGACTGGATGTGGGGCCCATGGTGTATTTCTTTCACCCAGAAATTCTTATTAATTCTAAAAAGTGCCTCCGTGGATTTTCAGGACATTCCGAGAACTTTTCTTTGCTACGCATAAAACAACATCATGGCAGTTGTGCTGAAAACAGCGTCAGTCCGGGTTAGTTTCATTCAAATCATGCAAGTTAGAGTCCAAAACAAGGGCAAAAGTGTTTGGAAAAGAAGATACGTTGGAGACGTATCAACTCCCCCAAGCTTAAACCTTTGCTTGCCCTCAAGCAATTCAGTTGATGAACTGAAAGTGATAAAGAAAAACTTTTACAAACTCTGTTTGCTCTTGTTGTTGTAAACATGCAAAGCCATCATTCAGGTTTCAGCAAATATTATGAACTAACCATACTCACAATAACACTTAGGTCTCACAATTACTCATATCAATAGCATAATCAGCTAGCGATCCATAATAATAAAACTCGGATGACAACACTTTCTCAAAACAATCATAACATGATATAACAAAATGGTATCTCGCAAGCCCTTTCTGAGACCGCAAAACATAAATGCAGAGCACCTATAAAGATCAAGGACTGACTAAACATTGTAATTCATGGTAAAAGAGATCCACTCAAGTCATACCCATTATAAACCAATAGTAATGAATGCAAATGACAGTGTGCTCTCCAGCGGGTGCTTTTTAATAAGAAGGGTGATGACTCAACATAAAAGTAAATGGATAGGCCCTTCGCAGAGGGAAGCAGGGATTGGTAGAGGTGCCAGAGCTTGATTTTAAAATAGAGATTAAATAATATTTTGAGCGGCATACTTTCACTGTCAACGCAACAACTATGAGATGGCTATATCTTCCATACTACATGCGATAGGCAGTTCCCAAACAGAAAAGTAAAGGTTTATACTCCCCCAACCACCAACAAGAATCAATCCATGGCTTGCTCGAAACAACGAGTTCCTCCAACTAACAATAGCCCTGGGGGAGTTTTGTTTAATTATTTTGATTTGCTTTGATCTTTTTGGATCATGGGACTAGGCATCCCGGTTACCGGCCCTTTCTCGTGAATGAGGAGCGGAGTCCACTCCTCTTGAGAATAACCCACCTAGCATGGAAGACATAGGCAGCCCTAGTTGTAACATGAGCTGCTCGAGCATACAAAACAGAATTTCATTTGAAGGTTTGGAGTTTGGCACATACAAATTTACTTGGAACGGCAGGTAAATACCGCATATAGGTAGGTATGGTGGACTCATATGGAACAACTTTGGGGTTTAAGGAGTTTGGATGCACAAGTAGCATTCCCGCTTAGTACAGGTGTAGGCTAGCAAAAGACTGGGAAGCGACCAACTGAGAGAGCGATAACAGTCATAAACATGCATTAAAATTAATTCCCACCGAATACAAGCATGAGTAGGATATAATCCACCATGAACATAAATATCATGAAGGCTATGTTGATTTGATTCAACTACATGCGTGAACATGTGCCAAGTCGAGTCACTCAATTCATTCAAAGGAGGATACCATCCCATCATACCACATCATAATCATTCTAATAGCATGTTGGCACGCAAGGTAAACCATTATAACTCATAGCTAATCAAGCATGGCACAAGCAACTATAATCTCTAAATGTCATTGCAAATATGTTTACTTCATAATAAGCTGACTCAGAAACGATGAACTCATCATATTTACAAAAACAAGAGAGGTCGAGTTCATACCAGCTTTTCTCATCTCAATAGGTCAATATATCGTCATTATTGCCTTTCACTTGCACGACCAAACGATGTGTATAATAATAAGAGTGCACGTGCATTGGAGTAACCTGGAATCTGCAAGCATTCAGCTCAAGAGAGAAGACAAGTAATATGGGCTCTAAGTTAAATAAACAATCATGCATATGAGAGCCACTAAACATTTTCAATATGGTCTTCTCGACCCCCAAAGGAAAGAAAATAAAATAAAACTATTTACACGGGAAAGCTCCCAACAAGTAAGAAGAAGAACTAGAATTTTTTTTGGTTTTTCATTTTAAATGCTACTACAAGCATGGAAATTAAACTAACTAATTTTTTTGGTTTTTCTTAAGGTTTATCAAACACACAAGAAGAAAATTAGAAAAAGAAATTTGAACTAGAATGGATAATACAATGAAAGAGTATGAGCACCGACGACTAGTGTGTAAACATGAATGTAAAGTCGGTAAGAAATACGTACTCCCCCAAGCTTAGGCTTTTGGCCTAAGTTGGTCTAGTACCAAGGACCGCCGCTACTCTCCCCGGTGTAATGGGAGGTGTAATCAGGATACCACTGGCTGGTCATCTCCGGATCCCACTAGACAGATGATGCACGATAAGGGTCCAGTTCAGGTTCCGGCTCAGGTTCAGGTTCTGGAGTAAAAGCTTGGGCTCGATGATTGTTCATTGCTTCCGGTGTGAAAGAAAATTTTCTGCAAGCAAATCACACAACAGAGGTGCAGGCAAAATAATAATCTCAAAGTGTTTCTTATTAAATCTAAGTTTATACAAGAGCATCCTCTCTTCGTTGTCAACAATAAACTTGTGTGCTACCATGCTCTTGTAATCTAAAATGTGAGGAGGCAATTTTGTCTCCTCTTTCTCATGGTGCCTAATGGGTATCTGAAAATGTCTAGCAAGGCGTGCAACATAGATACCTCCAAATATGGGGCCTTTTGTACGATTCAGGGCTAGCCGTTTAGCAACGACGACACCCATACTAAAAGTATTGTATCCAAGCAAGGCATGTTGAAGAATGATAATATTAGGAACACTAAAGCTTCCACTATTTCCACGACCAATCAAGCATCTACTAGCAAATATGGCAAGGTAGCATAAAACAGGAAAATGTGTGCTAGAGATTTTTGCCTCGGAACCCTTCTTTGGCTCCTCAATAGCGATAGTATTAACAAAGCCATCCACATCTTTACGATGGGGTTCCTCTAATTCTCCCTCATAAGGTATCCTACATACCGCGCAAAAATTATGTAAAGACATTTCTTTAAATTCATCATATAAATGAAATGATACTGCAGGCGGTGACTTCTTAGGATAATAATAAAAGTTTTGCAAGAAAGTATTGGTGAGTAAGAGATACTGATCGATCCGGTCGTTGATGAAACTGGCGAGGCCTGCAGTCTCGATCAAAGAATAAAAATCTTCATGAATTCCAGCTTCTTTCAAGAAGTCATTGCATGGCCATTCACATGACCGCACTTCCGCTAAGCGAGGAAGATTATACTTGGATTTTTCCACCTCTTTGGCTTGTTTTTCCTGAGAGCTTTGGCTAGAAGAGCCCCTCAAAAACTTCCTTAACATTTTCTGAAAATTTCTGAAATTTTAGTAACTTCAAAATAAAATTGAATAAAACTAAACAAGATTGGTAGCAACTACTCCTACAAGTGCCTAGAGCCTATATCATGCATCAGAATTGCTTGGGACCTCATAAATTTAACATGCAAGCTCAAGAACATGGTCACCTATGCAGTAAAAAATTGCAATGAATAAAGCACTAGAACAAATACTAATTGGACCAATAGAGGAGTCACGTACCAAGCAACAATCTCCCAAAGCAGTTTTGTGAATGGAGCTTTGAGCAAGGAGATCGAAAATCACAGCAAAATGAGGTAGAACTCGTGCTTGAGCTGGATGGGGATTTTTTTGGGTAGAAGATGAAGTGTGTGGGTGCTGGCATAAGTGGAGGGGGGCCACCAGGGGCCCACGAGACAGGGGGACGCGCCCAGGTGGGGTGGGCGCGCCCTCCACTCTCGTGGCCTGGTGCTTGCCCCTCCTGCAGTGTTTTCAGTGCCTAAAATCCTCAAATATTCCATAAAAAATCATACTAAATTTGCAGGGCATTTGGAGCACTTTTATTTTCGGGATATTTTTTTAATGCACGGATAATTCTGAAAACAGACGGATAATAATATTTTTTCTTTATTTATTCTAAATAACAGAAAGTAAAAAGTGGGTACAGAAGGTTGTGCCTTCTAGTTTCATCCGTCTCATGATCATCAAAATGAATCCACTAATAAGGTTGATCAAGTCTTGTTAACAAACTCATTCCGAATAACACGGAACCGGAGAAATTTCGAATAACACTAAGTTACCTCAACGGGGATATGAAAATCTGCAACAATAAGAATATCATACTTTTTCTTGATAGTAGGGAGAGGAAATTTAAAACCTCCAATAATAATAGTTGGAAATTTTCCAATAGAATTGATGCTATGAACTTGAGATTGTTTCCTCAGAAAGTGTACGGTATGCTCATTACCATTAACATGAAAAGTGACATTGCCTTTGTTGCAATCAATAACAGCCCCTACAGTATTAAGAAAAGGTCTACCAAGGATAATCGACATACTATCGTCCTCGGGAATATCAAGAATAACAAAGTCCGTTAAGATAGTGACATTTGCAACCACAACAGGCACATCCTCACAAATACCGACAGGTATAACAGTTCATTTATCAGCCATTTGCAAGGATATTTCAGTAGGTGTCAACTTATTCAATTCAAGTCTATGATATAAAGAGAGAGGCATAACACTAACACCGGCTCCAAGATCACATAAAGCAGTTCTAACATAATTTCTTTTAATGGAGCATGGTATAGTTGGTACCCCGGGATCTCCAAGTTTCTTTGGTATTCCACCCTTAAAAGTGTAATTAGCAAGCATGGTGGAAATTTCAGCTTCCGGTATCTTTCTTTTGTTTGTGATGATATCCTTCATATACTTAGCATAAGGATTTACTTTAAGCATATCAGTTGAGCGCATACGTAAGAAAATAGGTCTAATCATTTCAGCAAAGCGCTCGAAATCCTCATCATCCTTTGTCTTGGATGGTTTAGGAGGAAAGGGCATGGGTTTCTTAACCTATGGTTCTCTTTTTCTACCGTGCTTCCTAGCAACAAAATCTCTCTTATCATAATGTTGATTCTTTGATTGTGGGTTATCAAGATCAACAGCAGGTTCAATCTCTACATCATTGTTTTTGCTAGGTTGAGCATCAACATGAACATATCATTAACATTATCACTAGGTTCATGTTCATCACCTGCTTGTGTTTCATCATCAGAAAAAGAAATATCATTGGGATTCTTAGGTGTGTCTATAGTAGGTTCACTAGAAGCATGCGATGTTCTATCGTTTTTCTTTTTCTTCTTTTTAGAGGAACTAGGTGCCTCTAAATTATTTCTCTGAGAATCTTGCTCCATTCTCTTAGGGTGGCCTTCAGGATACAAAGGTTCCTGAGTCATTCTACCAGTTCTAGTTGCCACTCTAACAACAAAGTCATTTTTATTATTTAATTCATCAAGCATATAATTTTGAGCTTTGAGTACTTGCTCAGCTTGAGTAGCAACCATAGAAGTATATTTGCTAATGAGTTTAAGTTCACCTTTAACTCTAGCCATATTATCGCTCACGCGTCCTATCTCGAAAGCATTATTCTTTAACTCTCTCCAACATAAGCATTAAAACTTTCCTGTCTAGCCATAAAGTCATCAAATTCATCTAAGCATGGGCTATGAAATTTAGTAGAGGGGATTTCAACTTTATCATATCTAGAGAGAATTTACCTTTACTACCTGTGTCGGGTTATCAAGACAATGTGGTTCTTTAACAGACGGTATATTAAGACCATGTATTTCTTCAATAGGGGGTAAATTCTTAACATCTTCAGCTTTAATACCTTTTTCTTTCATTGATTTCTTTGCCTCTTGCATATCTTCAGGACTAAGAAATAAAACACCTCTCTTCTTCGGGGTGGGTTTAGGAATAGCCTCAGGACTTGGCTCAATCGGTTCAGGAATTGCCTCAGGAACTGGCTCAGGGAGGGTCCAATTATTTTCATTAGTCAACATATTATTCAACAGCAATTCAGCTTCGTCGACTGTTCTTTCCCTGAAAACACAACCCACAACTATCCAAGTAGTCCTTGGAAGCATCAGTTAGTCCATTATAAAAGATATCAAGTATTTCATTTTTCTTGAGAGGATGATCAGGCAAAGCATTAAGTCACCGGAGTAGCCTCCCCCAAGCTTGTGGGAGACTCTCTACTTTGATTTGCACAAAATTATATATTTCCCATAAGGCAGCTTGTTTCTTATGAGCAGGGAAATATTTAGCAGAGAAGTAATAAATCATATCCTGGGGACTACGCACACAACCAGGAGCAAGAGAATTATACCAAGTCTTAGCATCACCCTTTAATGTGAATGGAAATATCTTAAGGATATAATAATAGCGAGACTTCTCATCATGAGTAAACAGGGTGGCTATATCATTCAACTTGGTAAGATGTGCCACAACAGTTTTAGATTCAAGGCCATAAAAAGGATCAGATTCAACTAAAGTAATAATCTCAGGATCAACAGAGAATTCATAATCCTTATCAGTAACACAGATAGGTGAAGTTGCAAAAGCAGGGTCAGGTTTCATTCTAGCATTAAGAGACTGCTACTTCCATTTAGCTAATAATTTCTTAAGATCATATCTATCATTGCAAGCAAAGATAGCTCTAGCAGCTTCTTCATTCATAACATAACCCTCAGGAACAACAGACAATTCATAATCATTGGGAGAATTTTCATCATCACTATCATAAGTAATAGCATCTTCAATAATTTCATTCCCCCTAACTCTAGCAAGTTGTTCATCAAGAAATTCACCTAATGGCAAAGTAGTATCATGCACAGAAGTAGTTTCATCATGCATAGAAGAAGTGGCATCATCAATAACATGCGACATATCAGAATTCATAGCAGTAGCAGGTTTAGGTGTCGCAAGCTTACTAATAACGGAAGGAGAATCTAGTGCAGAGCTAGATGGCAGTTCCTTACCTCCCCTCGTAGTGAGGGCAAAATTGTAGTTCTGTCATCTTTCAAGTTCTTCATAGTGATCAACAGATATAAATCCCAAGTGACTCAGAGAATAGAGCTATGCTCCCCGGCAACGGAGCCAGAAATTAGTCTTGATAACCCACAAGTGTAGGGGATCGCAACAGCTTTCGAGGGTAACGTATTCAACCCAAATTTATTGATTCGACACAAGGGGAGCCAAAGAATATTCTTGAGTATTAGCAGTTGAGTTGTCAATTCAACCACACCTGGATAACTTAGTATCTGCAGCAAAGTATTTAGTAGCAAAGTAGTATGATAATAAAGGTAATGGTGGCAAAAGTAAAAATAATAGTTTTTGGGTTTTTGTAGTAGTTGTAACAGTAGCAACGGAAAAGTAAATAAGCGAAGAACAATATGTGAAAAGCTCGTAGGCAATGGATCGGTGATGGATAATTATGCCGGATGCGATTCCTCATGTAATAGCTATAACATAGGGTGACACAGAACTAGCTCCAGTTCATCAATGTAATGTAGGCACGTATTCCGTAAATAGTCATACGTGCTTGTGGAAAAGAACTTGCATGACATCTTTTGTCCTACCCTCCCGTGGCAGCAGGGTCCTAGCGGAAACTAAGGGATATTAAGGCCTCCTTTTAATACAGAACTGGAACAAAGCATTAGCACATAGTGAATACATGAACTCCTCAAACTACGGTCATCACCGAGAAGTATCCCGATTATTGTCACTTCGGGGTTGTCGGATCATAACACATAATAGGTGACTATAGACTTGCAAGATAGGATCAAGAACACACATATATTCATGAAAAGATAATAGCTTCAGATCTGAAATCATGGCACTAGGGCCCTAGTGACAAGCATTAAGCATAGCAAAGTCATAGCAACATCAATCTCACAATATAGGGATACTAGGGATCAAACCCTAACAAAACTAACTAGATTACATGGTAAATCTCATCCAACCCATCACCGTCCAGCAAGCCTATGATGGAATTACTCACGCACGGGGGTGAGCATCATGAAATTGGTGATGGAGGATGGTTGATGATGATGACGGCGACGAATCCCCCACTCCGGAGCCCCGAACGGACTCCAGATCAGCCCTCCCGAGAGAGATTAGGGCTTGGCGGCGGCTCCGTGTCGTAAAACGCAATGAAACTTTCTCTCTGATTTTTTTCTCCCCGAACATGAATATATGGAGTTGGAGTTGAGGTCGGTGGAGGTCCAGGGGGCCCACGAGATAGGGGGGTGCCCCAGGGGGAGGGGGCGCCCCCCCCCCCCCCCGTCTTGTGGATAGGGTGTGGGCCCCCTGGTGTATTTCTTTCGCCCAATAATTCTTATTAATTCCAAAAAGTGCCTCCGTGGACTTTCAGGACATTCCGAGAACTTTTCTTTCAACACATAAAACAACATCATGGCAGTTCTGCTGAAAACAGCGTCAGTCCGGGTTAGTTTCATTCAAATCATGCAAGTTAGAGTCCAAAACAAGGGAAAAAGTGTTTTGAAAAGTAGATACGTTGGAGACGTATCACTCATCTTTTGAACTTTTGAACAGTCATAGGAAGCGAGCAAGGCATGCTTCCACCATCTCGAATCTATGGGCATAGATGATGATGAACTCATCATCGGTGATGGTTCTAACCTGGTACTTAGCGACGATCATGGAGATTTGGGAGGCCATGGATTTTGGAGGCGGGTTAGGAGAAGTTGAACTGGTGTAATGTGAAAGGACGGGATGACTGGGAGCAAACCGTTATAAGGTAGAAGACGGGGACGAGTAGGGCATGCGAATGGCGTGGGTGGTGGCTTGCCCGGTGGATAAACGGCTGCATGCCCCAAAAGAGTTCTCGAGTACTATGCGGGACCCACTAGATGTCATGTCTACTAGACCCATATCGTAGGCCTGGCGGTATAGCTTCTGCGTGTTCGCACGCCATGCCGGCGTGTGCATGTAACTTCACTTAATTCCATCAACCTTCGCGCCTCCCACGACCTTCGCCTCTCTCGCGCGGTCGCGCCCTTTGAGACTTCAGACGGCTATAAATGAGCATTTTTTTGCCTACTCCGCATGCATGATACTCACTCTGGTGCTTTTTTACTCCGCATAAGATTTGTGTCAAGTCAAAGTTTGCAAAGTTTTTGACCAAATTTGTACTAAAAATATCAATATCTACAATACCAAATATATATATTTTATGAAACTACATTTCATAATGAGTATAAAAATATTGATTTGACATTGTGAATGTTGATACATTGTTCTATAAGTTTGGTCAAAGTAGAGGTACATTGACTTCAAACAAAACTTATATGCACAATGCAGACTAGTTCCTCCGTCGAGGTGCGTGCCATGTCCTATCTAGTCATCACAACAAGGTTAGCTATTAGAGTAGTACTAACTCCATTCTAGTTTAAAGGGCTCGATTAAAAAATTTCACCTACTGTTACCAAATAGAGGCGGTGGGATAGTTTTTGTAGTCTGCAAAAGTACTCAATGCTCTCGTTCTTCACAAAAAATGTGTTTACCAATGCATTATCGCATTGCATGCATGCATGAACACTAGTAAATGACAAATATGTTTACATGCACTAGCAAGATGCTCGCGCGTTGCACAAAACATCAAGATGCATTTGTATGAGTAGTTTATCTTGTGGGAGAAAAGGATGAACGAGGGAAGGCCTTATCTGCAAATGTGGAGAGGAGTGTGGGTAAATTGTCATAGTTTCCTTCCTATCCGTTAGATATAGATCGGACGACCTATATTGCAGGATGGCAGGCACACCATCATCACCAACTCTGCTTTTTATAAGAGTAGAGATTAGTTAATATTCTCTTTAGGCTACTCATAGTGGAAAGTATCATATACTAGTATCATGTGCATGATACTAGTATATGATACATGACTACCTTTATAGTGCCATGCATGACACAAATTAGCATAGTATTCAACATGATATAGTATCTACCTATGTTACTCTAACCCCCTCTCTTCTTTAATTCTTTGCCACATCAGCATGTTTGCTATTGCCGTGTGCATGATACCAGCTACACCACTATGGCCAGCCTTAATCATCACATGCAATAATTTAGTGCACCTTGAAATCTGAACATGTGTGGGGCGTGTATGTTTTTAATGACTTGAGACTATACCTAGCCCAGCATGCAGATGAATTATTATGCACCGTTACCCATACCTGCAGGAAGCCCGTTCATCTCCAAATCTTTTGCTCTGCATGTGTGAAAACAATCTGCCTGCTTGACTCTCCTTCTCCCTCTGGTGGTCCCACCACTCCACCCCGTGTGGAAAAAATCTGCATGCATGACTCTCCTTCCCCCGCGCTCGTCCAATCCGTCGTGACCAGCAATATTTCCACCCCTCCCCTCCCCTGGAATTTACTCCAAAAAATATGCCCACGTAGCTGTCACATTAATCACACAACATATCTTATGTAGGTGTGCCATTGCTCGCTATAAATAATGTGCCTCCCACGGCATTCGGAAGAACGCTCACATTCATCGCTATCTCCTCCCCCTCCCTCTCACGTCTACCACCATGGCATTGCCCCTCCCAAGCCCTAGGTGCCCCTCGCTGCACCGCACGGATGGTCGCGCATCGTCGTTCCGTTCCTCGCCGCCTCTAGTTGAGGAGGACGCGTCGGCGTTCCGCTCCCCACCACGACGCGTCGAGGTGGACGCGTCGGTGTTCCCAGTCTCTCCAGCACACGTGTCGGAGGATGCGTCGGCTCCCTGCTATGAGGACAATGTCGCGCCACCCATCGAGCCCCCCCCAGCCTTGAGGAGCTTTGGAAAGAAATGGAGGTCTCCTTGTGGGAGGCTTCTCCTCTAGCAGAGCGCGCCAAAATAGAGACGGAGAAGAAGGCCGAGGAAGAGAAGCTGGTGATAACCTGCAAGTATACAGGATCAATTGTAGCCTCTTTTGATAAGTAAGAGTGTCGAACCCAACGAGGAGCTAAAGGTAGAACAAATCTTCCCTCAGGTTCTATCGACCGCCGAACAACTCTACGCACGCTTGACGTTCGCTTTACCTGGAACAAGTATGAAACTAGAAGGACTTTGTAGGTGTGATAGGAAATGTTTGCAAGATAATAAAGAACACGTAAATATAAACTAGGGGCTGTTTAGATAAAGATGCAATAAAGTAAATATAGTGAGTGTGGAAAAGTGGTGGTAGGAGTTGTGAAATTTTCCCTAAGAAATTGACTACGTTACTAGACCGGTAATCACTATTGCAATTCTATTTGAGGGAGAGGCATAAGCTAACATACTTTCTCTTATTGGATCATATGCACTTATGATTGGAACTCTAGCAAGCATCCGCAACTACTAAAGATCATTAAGGTAAAACCCAACCATAGCATTAAAGTATCAAGTCCCCTTTATCCCATACGCAAACAACCTACTTACTCGGGTCTGTGCTTCTGTCACTCACGCCACCCACCATAAGCAAATCATGAACATATTGCAAACCCTAAAGCGGGAATCCCTCACGCTTGCGCGACACGGAGGGCACCATAGGACAGCACCAATAATAGAACATGCAATTCAAACCAACCATAGCAATTCATCAATCACCGGTAGGACAACGAAAAGCTACTCAGACATCATAGGATGGCAACACATCATTGGATAATAATATGAAGCATAAAGCACCATGTTCAAGTAGAGGGTACAATGGGTTGCGGGAGAGTGGACCGCTGAATATAGATGGGGGAAGGTGATGGAGATGTTGGTGAATATGATGGAGGTGGTGGTGAATATCGCGGTGATGATAATGGCCCCCGGCAGCGCGCAGGCGCCACCGGAAGCAAGGGGGAGAGAGCCCCCCTTCTTCTTCTTCTTCTTCCTTGACCTTCTCCCTAGATGGGAGAAGGGTTTCCCCTCTGGTTCTTGGCACCCATGGCGTGGGAGGGGCGAAAGCCCCTCCAAGATTGGATCTATCTCTCTGTCTCTCTCTGTTTCTACGTTCTTAGATCCTTCCCCTTCACTGTTTCTTTTATATCTAGAGATCCGTAACTCCGATTGGGGTGAATATTTCGCCTAGATTTTTCTCATAAAATTAGCTTTCTTGCAGCAAAAGAAGTGCGTCAACCGCCTTACGGGGGTGGCCAAGAGAGTCCAGGGCGCACCTGCCTCCCTGAGGCGCGCCCCTATCTCCTGGCCCCCTCGAGCACTGTCTCGCGTTGATTTTATTTCCCAAAAATCACAAATATTCCAAAATAATTCTCCGTCGTTTTTATTCTGTTTGGACTCCGTTTGATATGGGGTTTCTACGAAACATAAAACATGCAACAGACAAGAACTGGCACTGGGCACTGGATTAATATGTTAGTCCCAAAAAATAGTAAAAAAAGGTTCCAAAAGTATATAAAAGTTGAATAATATTGGCATGGAACAATCAAAAATTATAGATACGACGGAGACGTATCAGCATCCCCAAGCTTAATTCCTGCTCGTCCCTCGAGTAGGTAAATGATAAAAAAGATAATTTTTGATGTGGAATGCTACCTAGCATAATCTTGATCATATGTCTAATCATGGCATGAATATTAAGACATGAGTGATTCAAAGCAATAGTCTATCATTTGACATAAAAATAATAATACTTCGAGCTTACCAATAAAGCAATCATGTCTTTTCAAAACAACATGGCCAAAGAAAGTTATCCCTACAAAATCATATAGTCTGGCTGTTGCTCTATCTTGATCACACAAAGTATTTAATCATGCACAACCCCGATGACAAGACAAGCAATTGTTTCATACTTAAGTAATCTCAAACTTTTTCAACTTTCACGCAATACATGAGCGTGAGCCATGGACATAGCACTATAGGTGGAATAGAATATGATGGTGGGGTTTATGTGGAGAAGACAAAAAAAGAGAAAGTCTCACATCGACTAGGCGTATCAACGGGCTATGGAGATGCCCATCAATAGATATCAATGTGAGTGAGTAGGGATTGCCATGCAACGGATGCACTAGAGCTATAAGTGTATGAAAGCTCAAACTGAAAACTAAGTGGGTGTGCATCCAACTTGCTTGCTCATGAAGACCTTGGGCATTTGAGGAAGCCCATCGTAGGAATATACAAGCCAAGTTCTATAATGAAAATTCCCACTAGTATATGAACGTGAAAGCATAGGAGACTCTCTCTATGAAGAACATGGTGCTATTCTCAAGCACAAGTGTGGTAAAAGGATAGTAACATTGCCCCTTCTCTCTTTTTCTCTCATTTTTTATTTTATTTTATTTTATTTTCCTTTTTTTGAATAGGCTTCTTTGGCCTCTCCCTTTTTTTATTTTGGCTTCGTTGGCCTCTCTTTTTTTATTAAGTCCGGAGTCTCATCCGACTTGTGGGGGAATCATAGTCTCCCTCATCCTTTCCTCACTGGGGCAATGCTCTAATAATGATGATCATCACACTTTTATTTACTTACAACTCAATATTACAACTCGATATCTAGAACAAAGATATGACTCTATATGAATGCCTCTGGTGTTGTACCAGGATGTGCAATGATCTAGCGTAGCAATGACATCAAAAAATGGACAAGCCATGAAAATATCATGCTAGCTATCTTACGATCATGCAAAGCAATATGACAATGAAAAACTCAAGTCATGTAAATGATGATGATGAAAGTTGCATGGCAATATATCTCGGAATGGCTATGGAAATGCCATGATAGGTAGGTATGGTGGTTGTTTTGAGGAAGATATGAGGAGGTTTATGTGTGACAGAGCGTATCGTATCACGGGGTTTGGATGCACCGGCGAAGTTTGCATCGAGTCTCGAGGTGAGAAAGGGCAATGCATGGTACCGAAGAGGCTAGCAATGATGGAAGGGTGAGAGTGCGTATAATCCATGGACTCAACATTAGTCATAAAGAACTCATATACTTATTGCAAAAATCTACAAGCCATTGAAAACAAAGTACTACTCGCATGCTCCTAGGGGGATAGATTGGTAGGAAAAGACCATCGCTCATCCCCAACCGCCACTCATAAGGAAGACAATCAATAAATAAAATTGTGCTCCAACTTCATCACAAAGCGGTTCACCATACATGCATGCTACGGGAATCACAAACCTCAACACAGGTATTTCTACTAATCCACAACCACCCACTAGCATGACTCTAATATCACCACCTTTATATCGCAAAACTATTGCAAGGAATCAAACATATCATATTCAGCGATCTACAAGTTTATGTAGGATTTTATGACTAACCATGTGAATGACCAATTCCTGTCATCTCTCTAAATAGATATAAGTGAAGCAAAAGGGTCTAATTCTTTCTACAAAAGATATGCCCACGCTCTAACAAATATAGGTGAAGAAAAAGAGCATTCTACAAATGGCGGTTTTCTATGTGAAGAGAAACAGGCAATCCAAACTTCAAATGATATAAGCGAAGCACATGAAGCATTCTATAAAGCCATACTCAAAAGATATAAGTGAAGTGCAATGAGCATTCTATAAATCAACCAAGGACTATCTCATACCAGCATGGTGCGAAAAAGAAAAATGAAAACTAAATGCAAAAGACGCTCCAAGACTTGCACGTATCGCATGAACTAAACGAATCCAAAAACGTACCGATACTTGTTGAAGAAAGAGGGGATGCCTTCCAGGGCATCCCAAAGCTTAGACACTTGAGTCTCCTTGAATATTTACTTGGGGTGCCTCAGGCGTCCCCAAGCTTGAGCTCTTGCCTCTCTTCCTTTTCCTCATATCGAGACATCCTCGATTAGACACTTCATCCACACAAAACTTCAACAGAAAACTCGGTAAGATCCGTTAGTATAATAAAGAAAATCACTACTCTAAGTACTGTTGCAAACCAATTCATATTTTTTTTCATTTGGTCTACTGTAATATAACTTTTTCATGGATTAAATCCACTGATATAAATTGATAGATTCATCAAAACAAGCAAACTATGCATCAAAAACAGAATCTGTCAAAAACAGAAGAGTCTGTAGCAATCTGAATATTCACCATACTTATGGTACCCCAAAAATTCTACCAAAATTAGGAACGATAATTTTTTTTTACAGAAAGACAGTTCAAAAGGAATCTGAACCATTTGACGTTCCAGTTAAAAATGTAAAATCACGCACTACATCCAAAGTTTCTGTCCTGCACCGTACGAACCAACAAGCATTGTAAACATCCTAAAGGCAAACCTTGACACATTATTTTTTATAATACAATGGAATTGTACAAGGGGATAATTATTTTTGATGAATAGTTTCTGTAATTAAGATTCACAAAGTTTCCATGAGCATGAACAAAGTTCAAGGAGCTCTCCCACTTCAACAATGCTTGTCTTTCTCACTTTCACTTTCCTTTTTGAAAAGTTTTCGGTTCCCCTTTTTTTAAACTATATAAAAGCACTCAACAGAAATAAATGACTCTCTAAAACTTCTGGGTTGTCTCCCTAACAGCGCTTTCTTTAAAGCCATTAAGCTAGGCATATAGTGCTCAAGTAATGAATCCACCTGGATCCCAAGGTATATCAAAGCCAATTTTAATTAACAATGATTTGTGATTTAGTACCGAGCACAAAGTAACATATATCATGCAACAACGAAGTCTAACTCTCTTCATATGCATCGGCATGTCATAAGAGAACAATTCATGCACACCAAGTAAAGGCCAATGCATAGTATAAGCAGTTTCTTGCAATTCTATCATATTGGAAACATAGAGAGGTGGAGATATAGTTCCTCTCTCATAATAATTGCAAGTAGGAGCAGCAAGCACATGCATATTACATCTATCAAAATTATCATGTGTAGTAGTAAAACGCAACCCATCAATATAATCCTTACTAAGCACAAACTTCTCTGATATAGTGTAGTTTGGAGAATTCAAAAAGATAATAGGACTATCATGCGTGGGTGCAATAGCAACAATTTCATGTTTAACATAAGGAACTATAGAAAGTTCATCTCCATAAGCATAACTCATATTGGCATCTTGGCCACAAGCATAGCAAGCATCATCAAAAAGGGATATTTCAAGAGAATCAACGGGATCATAACAATCATCATAGCAATCATCCTTCGGTAAGCACGAAGGGGAATTAAACAATGTATGAGTTGAAGAGATACTCTCATTAGAAGGTGGGCACGGGTAGCTAATCCGCTCTTCCTCCTTTTGTTCTTCGCTCTCCTCATCATCTTTTTCATCCAATGAGCTCACAGTTTCAACAATTTCTTCTTCCATAGACTCCTGCAAAATATTAGTCTCTTCTTGGACAGCGGAGAAGTCCTCAATATATGGTTTAACATAGGCATTAGAAACATAATTATCATAACAATATTCAAGTATGGCAAAATTTTCAGATTTGTAGAGAGTAGCACCATACTTTTCAATCAAATAAGCAATTTCATAAGCACCCTTAAAAGCAACAAATTCTTCAATTTATTGAACATCATAGTAATTATAAACACCATTAGCATACGAAGATATGATCCCATTATAAATAAACTCACATTGGTAGGGAAGGTGTTTCTTAGGGTTTTTAGAACAACAAGTAACATCATATATTTCACATAAAGTCCAAGCATAGCATTGCAAACGATCAATTTGATCAGTAAAAATTTCCCTTTTTCAGATATACGGTGTCGCACATAACAAGCATGCTCATCTAAAGATTTGCCCTCAACTAAGCTAGTTGGGGTTTCAGCACGAGCACATAAGGATCGAAGATGATCCAAGTAAAAAGCTTCAGTAGTGTGATAGATTTTGAGTGGATCTTCAACCATTGGTGCAGTAGGTACAACTAATTTTTTTGGTATTCTGCGTTTCCTACCCATAACTAAAGATATAAAACAACTAAGAACAGCAAATAAAAATTACTTAGTGATAAATCAAACAAGCACACACGAGAATGTTCACCCCATGCTATGACTCCCAGGCAACGGCGCCAGAAAAGGTCTTGATAACCCGCAAGTATACGGGATCAATTGTAGCCTCTTTCAATAAGTAAGAGTGTCGAACCCGACGAGGAGCTAAAGGTAGAACAAATATTCCCTCAAGTTCTATCGACCACCGATACAACTCTACGCACGCTTGACGTTCGCTTTACCTAGAACAAGTATGAAACTAGAAGGACTTTGTAGGTGTGATAGGATAGGTTTGCAAGATAATAAAGAACACGTAAATATAAACTAGAGGCTATTTAGATAAAGATGCAATAAAGTAAATATAGCGAGTGTGGAAAAGTGGTGGTAGGAGTTGTGAAATTGTCCCTAAGCAATTGACTATGTTACTAGACCGGTAATCACTATTGCAATTCTATTTGAGGGAGAGGCATAAGCTAACATACTTTCTCTTCTTGGATCATATGCACTTATGATTGGAACTCTAGCAAGCATGCGCAACTACTAAAGATCATTAAGGTCCAACCATAGCATTAAAGTATCAAGTCACCTTTATCCCATACGCAAACAACCTACTTACTCGGGTCTGTGCTTCTGTCACTCACGCCACCACCATAAGCAAGTCATGAACATATTGCAAACCCTACAGCGGGAATCCCTCACGCTTGCGCGACATGGATGGCACCATAGGACAGCACCATAGGACAGCACCAATAATAAAACATGCAATTCAAACCAACCATAGCAATTCAAACCAACCATAGCAATTCATCAATCACCGGTAGGACAACGAGAAGCTATTCAGACATCATAGGATGGCAACACATCATTGGATAATAATATGAAGCATAAAGCACCATGTTCAAGTAGAGGGTACAGCGAGTTGCGGGAGAGTGGACCGCTGAATATAGATGGGGAAAGGTGATGGAGATGTTGGTGAAGATGGCGGATGTGTTGGTGAAGATTGGCGGTGATGATGATGGTCCCCGGCAGCGCGCCGGCGCCACCGGAAGCAAGGGGGAGAGAGCCCCCCTTCTTCTTATTCTTCCTTGACCTTCTCCCTAGATGGGAGAAGGGTTTCCCCTCTGGTCCTTGGCTCCCATGGCGTGGGAGGGGTGAGAGCCCCTCCGAGATTGGATCTATCTCTCTTCTCTCTCTGTTTCTGCATTCTCAGATCCTTCCCCTTCACCATTTCTTTTATATCCAGAGATCTGTAAATCCAATTGGGGTGAATCTTTCGCCCAGATTTTTCTCATAAAATTAGCTTTCTTGCGGCAAAATAAGAGCGTCAAATGCCGTATGAGGGGCACGGGAGAGTCCAGGGCACGCCTGCCTCCCTGAGGCGCGCCCCCTATCTCCTGGCCCCCCACGGCCACCGTCTCGCGTTGATTTTACTTCCCAAAAATCACAAATATTCCAAAATAATTCTCCGTCCGTTTTTATCCTGTTTGGACTCCATTTGATATGGGGTTTCTGCGAAACATAAAACATGCAACAGACAAGAACTAGCACTGGGCACTTGATCAATATGTTAGTAAAAATAGTATAAAAAGTTGCCAAAAGTATATAAAAGTTGAATAATATTGTCATGGAACAATCAAAAAATATAGATACGACGGAGACGTATCAGCGGGCATCAAGGCATGCTGACTGGCAGGCCTATGTCGCGTCCGAGAGAGTCAGGCAATTGGCTCTTTGGCAGAAGGCTCGTGCGATGGCCGTGAGACTGGCGGAGGACGCCCGTGCCAAAGCCCTGAATGCAGTCGGGCCCAAGCGAGGAGTACCTATTGGTGCCGGATCACCACACCGATGAGATTGCGCTCGCCCGTCGGCAAGCCGCCAATCAACACCTCGCGAGTTGCGAGGCTGAGGAAGAGGCGTTGTGCCGGTGCGCTGGGAAATGGCCGCGCACCAGGGCACTCGTGGCGCACCGCAAGCGCTTCTGCGAGCGCCGTGGCTTTTATTAGGAATAATTTAATTTCTTAAGGCGGTGTCATTAGTTTTGGGACGCAAATGATAAATCTCGAATGTTCGGGAATTATTAGCGTCCTTAATTAAGTATGTAATAGGAAAAGTTTGGAAACCTTGTGTATCCGTACGAATTTTGTAAGTACGTGCATATAGCACAAACTTAACTATATATCGCACTACACGTCTCTCTCTATATATGCTTGCAGACTGTGCTACTACATTGCTTATGTACGTGCAAATGCACGTTTTAACATTATGATGCGGTTTTTATAAAAGTAGAAAAACAACACTAGTCAAGCTTGTGAAATGATTCAATGCAAAAGAAATACAAAAATGCTCGTTTGATTGTTTACTTTTAGCTTCCTTCTCTGTGGTTATTTCTCTATTGTACTTTGTACGGAGTATCTCACTGGTCGGGAAGCCATGCAAATTCCCAAACCGCTTCGTACACCCTATATTGAAATTTTTGCCTAACAACTTGTGCCGTGCAATTGGAATTCCATCTTGAGTAGAGTGGTACTACTAGGAGTACCAGGGGACATTTCTTTTAGGCTTCTAGATTAGTAATCCCATAACTACTACCTCCGTCCTGGTTTATTAGTCCCCATTGTAATCTGTGTAAAATTTTGACCATAAATTTAACTAATGAAATGTTTATGCATGTCACCAAAAATTATATAAGTTTTGTTGGCATGCACTAACATTTTATCAGTTAAATCTTTTGTCAAAATTTAGCACAAATTACAATGGTGACTAATAAACCAGGACAGAGGTAGTAGTTAGAAGACCAAATGAATGAGTGAGATGCCTTATGTTACTCTCCACTATGACTAGTCTTATGGGAAAAGCTGGGGAAGAGATGGCTTATTTTTTAAGCCACCAAAAGAACTGGCCCTAGGAGTAGTAGCTAGGGATACTAGGAGTAGTAGCTAGGGATCGAGTGTGCGAGATGAACCGGACAAAGTAAATGCAGACAGATGAAATGCAAAAAAGAAAGAGGGATGGTACGGTTGCTTGTCCGTTTATTATACCAGGCCACTTATTACTGGGAGTGGTGGGGTTTTGTGATATGACGGCTTTACTGCCGCGCCAAGAGCGATGTGAGACTCCCGTGCAGCGCCACCCTCTACACTAGTAGTACCATGGTCGTGGTTTATTAGTCCCCCATTGAATTTGATTGAAGATTTAACTGACAAAATGTTAGTGCATGTCAACAAAAACTATATCGTTGGATTCGTATTTGAACATAGTTTTCTATGATATAATTTTTGGTTACATGCATGAGAATTTATCGTACTATATATAATGTTAGTTAACTTTATGGTTGTACTATATGTAGTAAGGTACTCGTGCATTGCACGGAACAGTGGAATGCATTGATCGGGGAGTTGTTTGTTTTGACAAAGTATGTGGGGGTGATCTCATGTGTAACGAGGATCGATAGGTTTCTTCGGATATTATTTCTTCTCTGGAGCTCACAAACATCCAGGTGAAATATATAAAAAAGTATCTTTTGCAAAAAAAAACGTTCAACTGTTCAACCTGCATCCATAACTTGTGAAGAAATAACACTTATTGTGCTTTGCAAGAAATGATCTTTAAGAATTAGTTTTTGAGTATCGATTTTGTTTATTTTTTCTAGACCACCATGAGTGTACTCCCTCCGTCTAGGTGAATAAGTCATCTTAAGTTGTGCACCGTGACCAAGAATGAGGGGAAAACGAGAGAACTTAGTGTTTATTTGCTAATTAATAGAATTGCATGCAATGAACTAACCATTGCATGTCATGTTTGGCAGTCTTGAGTCATTGAAAACATGCACGCCCCACATCTCTTATTGGTTGATATGTCAAGAAACAAGAAACGAGGTGGGAGTTAATGCACCGCGCCTAACTATTTTGGGATTATTTAGTTTTCGTAAGGTGACTTAGACCGAGTACAATAAGGTACAGTCAGTAGGCTGTAAGAAGTAAAGTAATATTTCTAATGTTTAGTTGGAGGAGAGAGGATAGGAGAGAGAATGTAAGCAGGCTCTCATGCAAGAGCCAGCTGCAGCACGTGCTCCTTGGCACTATGTGAGAGTGGAAAATGGGCCATGTATTAATAAAGTAGCACATACTTATAGCTAATTGTTATACATGTCTTCTATAAGTTGGCTATAGATGACATGGCGCTTTCTTATAGTCAACAGTTGGCTATACTATTAAGTATTAACCATGCTCTTATACACCTAGACGGAGGGATTAAATCAGGATGACTTGGAAGGGGGCAGAGGAGATGTAAGAAATGGTTCATCGTAAGTCTTTCACCATTACTGTAGTAAAAATTCTCAATTAATCTCATAAATGGAAAGCGAGAACTCTAATGGAGCAAAAGCATACACTACAAAAAAATACACATCCGTGACATTTAGGGCCAAACAAAAAAAATTTTGTCATACTTATGACACTTCTATGAAGATAACTGTGACAAAACCCGGTATCATCATAGATGTGGTGGGCTCCTACTTCTATGACAAAAAATCATGACAGAAAATGGGCTTTTCGTCCTGGGCGGGCCGGAGACGCAGCTACATGACATTCTTTGGCTCGTCCATGACGGGAAAAACCGTGGTAGAAGCGAGGGCGAGGAAAATATCGGGGAGTTCCCGGTTATGGTGGGTGGTCGGGGGCCGAGCGATGCGCGTTTATCTCGTAAACGTACGCGTGTGGGTGCGAGGCGTTGGGCTCTAACTAAACCCGAGCGAGGCATTCGCCTACTGAACCCGAGCAATTGCACTACAGGCTACGCATTATTGAACCCGAGCGATCGATCGATGGCTGTTAACTGAACCCGGTCGAGCGATTCCTTCGTTCGCTACTGCTGCTAACTAAAGCCGATCGAACACTGCTGCCTCCTTCCCTTGATGAACAGTGAGCATTGTTGGGGGGTTTGGATGAACAGTTCCTGGTGGGGGGTTTGCATGAATAGGACCCCGTGGTAGTAGAGGCCGTTGCCGCTGATGAATAGGACCCTGATCGAGCGAGCCGGTGGAGGGGTGGATGAACAAGACCCCGTGGAGGGCTGGATGAATAGGACAACCCCGTGGAGGGCTAGATGAATAGGACAATCCCATGGAGGGCTGGTTGAACAGTAGCCGGTGGAGGGCTGGATGAACAATAGCTCTTGGAGGGGTCGTTGAACAGGACCCCGTGGAGAGTTCTGGTTGAACAGTAGCCGGTGGAGGAGCGCGCGGTGGATGCTGGATGAATAGGAGCCCATGGATGAACAGTCGTAGGTGGAGGCTGGAGGAGGTCGACGGTGGATGAGTAGTAGCCCATGGAGGCTGGAGCAGGTCGTCGGTGGAGATGAACAGTATCCCGTGGAGTTCCGTTTTGTGGTACGCCACACCCCTCCCGATGAACAGGACCCCCGTTTCGATCATAGCGCTCCAACACAAATCTGTTTCCTCCGTTTTGCGGTACGCCGCACCCCTCCCAATCAACGGGACCCCGTTTCGACCGTAGGAGGTCTGTTTCCTCCGTTTTGCAGTACGCTAAGCCCCTCCTGATGAACAGGATCCCGTTTCGACCGTGGCCGGTCGAACACAAGGTCGTTTCCTACGTTCTGCGGTACGCCGGGCCTCATTTCCATCGGCTATTCCGTCCAATCCGGTTGGCTCCCGATGAACAGCACGCGTTCCTTGCCTCCCGATGAACACGACGCATTCTGTTGCCTCCCCATGAACACGACGACGGCACAGTTTCTTCGTTCCGACCCAGCCATGTACATGAGCCCTAGCCGTACGTATGGCCGAGTAGGCATTCGAGACCCCGCTCGTATGTACGTACGTGGCTATATTTTCTTTCTTGCACCCTAGCCACTATATGTACATGTACATGCTACGTGTGCGCCTCTACTATGACACGTGCCCTTCCTTGCATGGCCACGGTTCATCGCTGCAGCCTGCAAACTGACCGATCGTATGTACGTACACGTTCGCGACCAGAATGACAACGCTACGTACGCTTCGACCGGGTGGGTCCCGACTGTCAGGCAATTCCTTGCGTGCGACGATGTAGGTGGTGGGTCCCAGCAGTCAGGGGGGAAACATTTTTTTCGTGAAATACGGTGGCCCGTCCGGTGGGTCCCTGCTGTCAGGTGGAGGAATAATTATTTTGCACGGAATAAGGAGGCACTTCCTTGCTGCGGCCATGGAGCCAGCTGTTAGCCTCTCCACGTACAGTACTCTTCTGATGGAAGTCGTCCCTTGACCAGGTTGACCACGCTGCACCGAGAGCACCAGGGCGATGGACGACGGCGAGGCCTAGGAAGGGGACGACACGGAGCCGTGGAAGACGCGCCAGTGGATGCCCACGCGGAGAGGAGTATGAGGGTTCGTTGGTTCGGCTGTGGTGCGAGGCTGCCGTCGCCGCAGGGCCTGGCCAGCGGTGGGAGTAGTAGGGGGCGGTGAGGCCTCCGCGGCAGCATAGCTGTCCACGGGAGGTAGGAGCAGGCGGCACGACCAGCGCTGCTTTGGGCGGCTGGAGCAAGAATACCAGAGGTTGAAGAAGCACTACGGCCGTTGGATGGACATCGTACGGTCACTGGAGCTAGAATCATTCATAATGACTAAGTTGACAAAGCCCTCCGTCCCCGTCAACTTAGTAGGCCCACAAGTCAGCCTCCCACTATGGTGGGTACCAGCTAGCAGGGGGAGTATCATTTTTTTTGTGCGCAATAAGGAGGCACTTCCGGTGGGTCCGAGCTGTCAGCGGGGGGAACGTTTTTTCGCGAAATACAGAGGCCCTTCCGGTGGGTCCCAAATGCCAGGTGGAGGAATCATTATTTTGCGCGTAATGAGGCATTTCCTTGTGTGCCGCCGTGGACCCAGCTGTCAGCCTCTCCATGTACAGTCCACTTCCGATGGATGTCTTTCGTTGACCATGTTGACCATGCCACGCCGAGAGCACCAGGGCGGTGGACGACGGCGAGGCCTACGAAGGGAATGACACGGAGTCGGGGAAGACACAGCAGTGGCTGCCCAGGCGGTGGGGAGTACGAGGGTTGACTGGTTCGGCTGCCGTCGCCGGAGAATAAAAGCAGGTGTGGCCGAGTAGAGGGATGGCTAGGCTAGCGATGGGAGTACGATGGGGCGGTGAGGCCTGCGAGGCAGCACAGCCGGCCGCGGGAGGAGGGAGCAGGCAGTCCCACTGGCGCTTGTTTGAGCGGATGGAGCAGGAAGAGCAGAGATTGTAGAAGCACGATGGCCGTTGGATGGACATCCAACAGTCACTGCTTGTGCGTCAACATTTTTTTAGGAAAGCCTCAAATTTGTGGAAAACAACATACAACCCATCTGCTATTATTTCTAATTATTTACAACCCATTTGCTAATTCTTAAGGTTTTTTTGGAGCCCATATTCTTTTTCTTAGCATTACAACCCATATTGTGGCCATGGTTAAAAAATTATATGAAATTTTGCATATTTCGGTGCGGTCCGAACTATTTTTAATCCCGAAATTTCGAGTCACATTCAAACTGATTTTAAAAATAAATGTATATCAATATAAAATCCAACAAATTGTCCACGCATGAAAATCAATGCAATTTAAAATCCTGAAATGAAAAAAAAGAAATTTGAAAGTAATTGCCAGTTTGATGTGTTTTAAAAATATACAGCCCATTTTTCATTACTGATAGGACATTTTGTCGGCCAACCGAATAAAGCTCTCCTTGTATTGAAAGTTTGCAGCCCAACAGGCCTGACAAAGCGACTTACTTGACAAATCACAAAAAAACTGGGCTAGCCATTTTCAGAAAGAACAAAAAAACTACTGGGCTGGTCTGTGGTGAACATAAAAGAAAAAAGGCTGTCTAGACAGGTCGGAGTGCCCCGCACAGCCCAGTTGACACTCTGCTTCCATCCCCAAAACAAATTAGATAAATGCCACTCCAATTATGGCGATTCAAAAAAGTGCCACTGCAATTTTCAAACTTTGAAAAATGCCACTGCAATTTTTGCAAACTTTGAAAAACGCCCCTGCAATTTGCAAACTTTGAAAAACGCCAGTCCAAACTTTGAAAAATGCCACTGGAAATGGCATGAAGTGGCATTTTTCAAAGTATGGAAATTGCAGTTGCATTTCCCGGAATCACCAGATTTGGAGTGGCATTTATCAAATTAACCCAAAACAAAAATAATTGGGCGAGCTGTTGGGTCCCTGGTGTCAGCCGCTCGTTGTGCAATTCTCTCGTTTATTGACTATGTTGACATTGGAATGGGACCTAGATGTCAGAAATCCATTAGGAGGAGCCATTTTTTTATTGGCTTGAAATAAGGAGGCACTTGCTTGCGTATTGCCATGACCTTGGTGGGTCCTTGCTGTCATGCTCTCCACGTACAATCATCTCCTGATTGTGTACGCGTCAACCTGGTAGGCCCACAAGTCAGCCTCTAAACCCGTGGCAGACAAATACAACCCATTTAAAAAAATAACAGCTCATTCCATACGTTCAAACGGAAAGTTCAACATTCAAAGCAAAGTAACAGGTCTGGTCCAGATATAGAGTACTGAACTTCCACGCCGACAACAATCATAGCCAAGTTAACTATCTACTCCCACTAATACTCTAGTAGTGTACAAGTACTAACTTACTCTTAGCTAACTAGACGATGTCGGCCGCCATCTGCGGTACACGCTAAATGCCGGCACCGACGTCCTCCTCCTCGCCTCGGACTTGCCGGAGGTGCGATAGAGCACGTTACTCGCGCGCGTTGGCCCGTTCCATGTCGGCATTGTCGGCGTTCTGGGAACGGGGGTACCCAGACTTGCCTGCCTGCGGCCTGCGGCGTGGCTCAGTGAGTGGCCCAGTACGGCCCATCTTCATCCGCACATGCTCAAGACCCTCGCGAGGGGCCAAGCCTCGCGGGGCAGATGACACGAGGCTTCCTCCGGCACGGCCTCATCAGGCTGGCTCGCGAGGAGGCAAAGAGATCAAGGCGGGGTACCTCACGAGGTGCCCGTGACGCAAGCCATGACGACCAAGGCCAGGCGGGCGCCAGGCGGGAGCCGGCCGCAGAGTCCTTGTTTCCCCTTTGGTGCAAAGGGGGCAAGCGCAGGCAAGGGTATCAAGCAAAGGCAACCATTTCGGTGCAACAAGACCAAGACCAGCAGGACGACAGAGCAGAGGTCATCGTGGAGCCCAAGCCAGCTTCATCGTCAGGGTCTTTGGTAGGCGAGGACCAACTTTAGTCAGGATAAGTGTACTAGATGTTCCCCTCCAAAATGGCCAATTGTTGGCGCCCTTCCCGCTCAATATTTGGGAAGAGGCCCGGGGCCTTCGCCTATAAATAGGACTAGCCACCCACAGGCTAGGGGATCTGATCTGATCTAATCGGATCGGAGGAACAAGGAGAGAAAGAAAGAGAGAAAGAGAGAGAGAGAAGCGGCTGAACTCCCCCTAGCAGTTCATCGCACCAAGAACAGACCCTCGCGAGGCTGTGCTTCCCTTGTACTGTCCGTCATCAGCCCCAGAGGCAATCCACCACACCACAAACTGGAGTAGGATATTACACCACAATGGTGGCCTGAACCAGTATAAATCTCGTGTCCCTTGTGTTGTTCTTTGTGTAGTTTTAGATCCTGGCGAGGCGGTGAGACATGGGTAGGCTGGAGGTGTGATCTCCGCGTGCACCCCAGTGTTCGAACCTCAAGGGTCTGCCAGAACCCGAAATCCGACATTTTGCACGCCAGGTAGGGGTGCACCGGAATCTGCTTTCCGTCGCCTCGTGTCTCGCAGCCCGTCCCATCCATGTCAGACGCACGTCGCGCCCGCGCCGAGCACCGGGCCGCTCTCGCCACTCGCGTCGCCCAGACGGCCCCAGTCGGCGGGCGCCCCCGCCGTTCCCCATCGCCTTCCGTCAACGCCGCCACCGCCCCGGCAGGGAATGAGCAGCAGGCGTCGTCCCTGCATCCTTCAGTGCGGCGAGAAGGTCGCACCGCCACCCCGTCGCTGACTCCGACCGGCTCCTCGTCCCACGCCGGTCGCGCTTCTGCAGACGCGCACACCGTGCTGCTCCTGGCGCGGGAGCTCTTGCACTACCGTCCCGTCAACGACCTCTACGACGAGTGGCTCGCCTACATCGCCGAGCTCGTCAGCGCCGCTGGGGGCTCCCCTGCACCATCCCTCTCATTGCACCGCGCCTCGCCCTGCGCGGGCGACGAAGCTCCGGAGGTGCCTCAGCCGCCTCCCCCTCAAGAAGGCGCCTTGGCCCCCAGGCGCGTGGCCCCTGGGCGGAACCCACTCCGTCTGGTGCCAGCACAGCAAGAGAAGAGCTACCAAGAGATCCCTCGTCCCCAAGAAGCCGTCCGTGTGCTCCCCGCACCGGCCCGGCACGAACGCGCACCTGCTCCAGCGCATCAAGACCCCGCGCTGCACCTGGCTGTAGCGCACAGAGACCCGCAAGATCAAGCTCTCCGTCACCAAAGGGCTCCCGCGGCCACTGCAGGCTGTCGTGCCTTCTCCGCCGAGCTGCGCAGTGTGGCTTGGCCGGGGAAGTTCAAGCCAGACTTGCCCCCGCGCTACGATGGTACGGCTGACCCTGCTGAGTTCCTCCAGCTCTACGAGCTGGGCATCGAAGCCTCCAACGGGGACGAGAAGGTCATGGCGAACTGGTTCCCCATGGCGCTCAAGGACGGCGCCCGCACCTGGCTCCTGAACCTGGCTCCTGGCACGATATCCTCCTGGGACGAGATGCGCACCCGATTCATCGCCAACTTCGAAGGCACCCACGATCGGCCCCCGGCCATGAGCGACTTGCGCCGCATCAAGCAGCAGCCGGAAAGACCCTCCAGAAGTTCATCCAGCGCTTCAACAGTGCTCGCCTTAAGATCCCCAAGGTGTCTGAGGAGGCCATCATCTCAGCCTTCTCCGACGGTGTGCGTGACGTCAAGATGAAGGAGGAGCTCACGATTCATGAAGACCTGTGCACCTCCCTGGAGCTATTCAATCTGGCGACCAAGTGCGCTAGGGCTGAGGAAGGGCGCCTTTCCCTCCTTGAGCTGCCAGCTGCTGACCCAGAACAGAATAAGCCCAAGGCCAAGGACGTGAACCGCAAGGGGGCAGTCGTGCTCGCAACAGAGCCATACACCAAGCGAGGCAGGGATCAGCTAGAGTCATCCAAGGGCAGTCGGTACTGCGTGTACCATGACCTCCACACCCACAACACCAACGAATGCCAAGAGCTCAGGGCCGTGCGGGACGTGCGTGCCGGCTGATGCCCCGAGCGCAGCGACATGGGCTATGGCCGAGGAGGAGGAAGAGGCGGAGGACGATGGGAAGACCGTGGCCCTCGCCAAGGGTGGCGTGACCGACCTCGCGAGGACCGTTGGCAGGACCAGCCTCGTGAGGGAGGTTGGAGGGACCCACCTCGCGAGGGGGGTTGGAGGGATCAGCCTCGCGAGGATCGCCCACAAGGTACTGCGGGCCTCCCTCCTCTGCCACCACAGCCGAGGAGGAATGAAGACCATCACCAGGATGAGGGGCTGGAGGCTTCCAGGAGCCACGCGCAATCGCTTGCATCCTGGGCGGCGCACAAGCCCCGGACTCTCAATGCATCTTCAAGCAGTTTGCTCGCGAAGTGAATGCAGTCCTCCCCAAGCTTGAGGCCACACGCCCCCTCTAGTGGTCAGCATGCGCTATCATGTTCAGCTCAGCGGATCAGCTCAAGTGCGCGGCCACAGCAGGAGTCCTCCCAATGCTTTGTTCCCCAATCATCAGCAATGTGCAAGTCACCAGGACCCTCATCGATGGCGGAGCAGGGCTCAATGTCCTATCCATCGAGACATTCAACAATCTCCAAGTGCCATACAATCAGCTGCAGCCAACTAAGCCTTTCTCAGGAGTCACCGATGGTTCCACAGTTCCGATAGGGCAGGTCCACCTTCCTGTTACCTTCGGGAAGCGCGACAACTACCGCACCGAGCTCATTGACTTCCACATCGCTCATATCCACCTGCCGTACAATGCCATCCTCGGGTACCCAGCCCTGGCCAAGTTCATGGCTGTGACCCATCACGGCTACAATGTCCTCAAGATGCCAGGAAGCGGTGGAGTCATCACTGTGCCTTGTGAAGAGAGAGACGCTGTGTGCTCTCTGGAATGTGCTTTCCAAGCCGCATCAATTGAAGACCCAGATCACAGGAACGGGAGGCCTCCCGAGGCTGCTCCTAAGAAGAAGAAGACAACGCCTGGCCCGACCCCTCGGGAGGCTGGCCCCTCAGGGTCAGCGCCTGTTCAAGGGGCACCTCCTTCTGTCACATAGGAAGGCGCGCCCGGCGCCCTCCTCGAGCAGGGCTCGGGGGCTCTCTTTTGGAGGGCCATCGACTTTGCTAAGATCACGAGGGAGGCGCTCGGGCACCACTTGGAGGCATGCTTCAACGCACGTTTCCCTCAGGAAGGAGCAAGGCAAGGAGGGCCATGCCCTCAGGAGTTCGTCAGCGAGGTCATTCAGGAGCTGCAGGAGTCAAGAGTCATGAGTGGTAGCCGCCGCTTGCTCACCATAGCTCCCCATCCAGGCGAGGATGGTGGGCTGCGCATCTGCATCGACATACCAGGACTCAACCGAGCAGCCTCTCAGCAGCGCCTCTGGCCCTCACATGTGGGGCGCTGCGAAGGCCCACCCCACAACTATGTTCGCATGCCTTATGGCCTGCCGAACGCGGCTGCTGTGCGTCAGTGCCTTATGAGGGGCATCTTGGAGGCTCAGGCGGTCAGGCATTCCATATCCCTAGCGGAGATGGAGATGGTCCGCGAGGAGCCGCCAGTGCCTCCAGAGCCTCCCGAGGCCCCTGGGCCTGGGGGCTCGTGAAGATCGTCTCCCGTAGCGCACGCCATCCGCTACTTCAGCATCCCTCCATCTTCAGCATCACCAGGTGACATCCTTCGAGTTTCATTTTCATCTGGGAGCGCCCCCCAGTGCTGCATCATTCCCAGGCCGCGTGGGTCCATCCCTGCGGCGTGTATCCCTTTAGTTCATGTTTTCAGCTTACTTTATCGGGGGCGCCCCTCGGGCTGCATTATCCCCAAGCTACCAGGGCCAGACCCGGTGGCATGTATCCCTCTCGCGTTTATTCGGGTCGTGCGCTTGACCCATCATGATCGTTGTTTGATGCCTGCCTATGGCACCCTTCTTTCCTCATGCCGGCTGCTTGCACGTTAAAGGGGGGGGGGTACCTAAGCATCGCGACTCATGGGCTCTTACTGGCTCTCCAGCCCTCACCCTCTGGCCTTGTCCACGGCATTGCGACCTGGCATACCAGCGACGGCTGAGCCCGCTCGAGGACCGGGACCCGAGGACGTAGAGCACCGACATCTAACCAGATTTGTTTGAACACATTACAAGTAAAGGCCCAGAGCCAGGCGCAACCCGCCTTGAGGTAGGGCCCCGTGAGTCCCGTGCTGGCTCACGGGTGCCCAGATATACCTCGTTAGGCCCTACCATGCCAGCGACGTGTCAGGGCGGGGCTGTACACGCCCCGGGGATTCCTCCCAGAGGGGAGCCCCCTCCCACGCACCAGTGGAAGCACCATGCTCCGCGCTGGCTGACGACACTGCCGAGGAGCGGCTATGCCCATACACATACGGAAGCGCTATGCTCCGCGCTGGTGATAAACAACTGAGGGTGGCCCCCGGCCGCGTCAACCTCAGGGAGCCCAGAGCTCAATGTCCGGCCTCATCGTAACGCCTTCCCTCTGGAGTGCCCCGCGAGGGGGCTGGGAACGGGGGCTACACCTGGGTCATGCCCAGGCGCACGCCACCTAGCCAGGCCCCTCGGTCCTGGTTCATCGCACGCCTCTCCCCGAGCGGAGCTAAGGTACGAAGGCCATTTAAACGTCAAGGGGGACTCCAGAGCATCGCGACTCAGGAGCCTAACTGGTCACGTAGCCCCTCACCCCTTAGTTCCGAAAGGCTAACGGTGGTTGAGGTATGCGCGGGGCCGGGCTCTGCCGACGTAGAACGGTAAATTTACCCATACATTTCACCTCCCTACTTGCTGTTCATGCGTCAAGGGGGACTCCTGAGCATCACGACTCAGGAGCCTGACTTGTCACGTAGCCCCTCACTCCTTGGTCCCGTCCTGGTTTCCGGTCGGAGCTAACAGCGGCTGAGGTATGCGTGGGGCCGGGCTCTGCCGACGTAGAACACAAGCAAGTAGGAAGGAAAAGCGCAAATCTCAAGAAATTCAAAAGCAAATATTACAGTCCATAGAGTACTTTGACAATGCCAAACACAAGTTTAAACGCCTCCACGAGGCAGGATGCATGTTGCAAGAACTAAAAGCAGGACGGGAGCCGCGAAGGGGTCACTTTTTGGCGGCGCCATCGCTGGTGACGAAGCTGCGCTGGGTGACTTCGCCTCGTGGAGCCTCAATACCGGCAGCACCTCGCTCCGGCTTGGTGCTAAAGGCCTGGAACTTCGCCAGCAGAGCCTCCGCGTGACCCTTCACGGCCTCAGCAGCAACGGCGGCAAGCTCGCCGCTCACAGGCTCCAGCAGGCTGTCGAGGTCAACGCTGGGGTCGCGGAGGTAGACGTGGGTGAAGACGCGCATCAGCGCCGTAGAAGAAAGGACACGCGCCTCAGCCTCAGCCGTGGGGCCAAGGCCGAGGGCGACATCTTCGAGGGCGTGGACCAGGAAGGGAAGCAGCTTGGCGGGGCCCTCCTCGACGCCGCCCAGCGGGCTTTCCAGGCCGCTGTCATAGAGCGACTTCAGCAGGGTGCGATCCTTCACCTCCAGCTTCGCGAAGGCCACGCGGTCCTCGGCCAGGACCCGCGCCTTGCCATCCAGCTCGATCTTCTTCACCTCCAATGCCTGCTCCAGCGCATGCAAGTGGCCTTGGCGTTTGTCAAGCTCGGCATCCCAGTCCTTGGCGGCAGCCTCGCGAGCCTTCATGTCTTCCTCCTTCTTCTGGCGGACATGGGCCTCCTTGGCAAGCTGGTCGCGCAGGCCTTACAGCTTGCTTTCCTGCACCTTATAGCGACCCCGGATATCCGCAACCTCACCCAAGGCGGCATCGCGGGCGGCCTTCGCCTCGAGGATGGCTTGCTTCTCCTCGTCACAAGCTGTCACGGCCTGAGCCAACGCCGCTCGGACTGAAGCATCAGAGCGGACCCAACCAGAGACCAGCTCCAGGCGCCCGGCCACCAAGCGAGGGTCGGCACCTAGAAGATCTTTCCGTAGCCAGTCTAGCTCAGCAGCAGCACGATCCAGAACAGTAGAAGGAGTCGGAGAGACGGCAGTTGGCGGAGTAGGAGGAGAAGACGGCATCGTGATCACCACACCAGGGGTCAGGACCTTCTGTGCCCTGACGACTGCGGCAGTGGCGTCAGGCAAGGACGCCTCGGGAGTCGCTTGGTCCATGGGGGCTGAGCTCGCTCCAGCTAGCCCCGCCAGGCCTCGCGAGAATGACCGGGCAGGAGAGGCTCGCATCTTGCTGCCCCCTTCTCCCGCGAGTGGGGGTGCTGTCCCGGACGAAGCCTCAGGAGCCCCCTTCAGCTTCTTCGCTGCAGGCCCGGCCTAGCCAAGGAATATGGATGTCAAGCCTCAACAACGAAGCAAGAAGCAAAACGAGAGTTGAGCACTTACTCGTCATCGCTCGCGGGCTCAAGCAACCTCCAGCTGAACTTGAAGCCCGAGAGCCGGATGCTGGGATCAACCTGAAGAGGCTCGGGAGCAGGAGGCGCGTCAGCAGATCGCCTTGGAGCCGGAGCAGACCCGCGGGGAACCAGCCCCGTCCTGTCCTTCTTCGGGATCAGAGGCGAGCTCTTGTCGCCATCCTCGTCGTCATCCGGCAAGAGACAAAGGGCGCGGGACCTGCGCCGAGGGTGGGGTGTTCAAGACTCCCCGTCGGTCGCCTCGGAGTCGGGCTCCTCTTCCTGCTCCTCTTCTTCCTCTCCGGTGGAGTTGCTGGAAGACACGTCCACCGTCGCCAGGGCCGCCGGGTCCTCAGGAACCTCCGCGGGCACAGGCCCGCCCTCGTTGAAAGCGGACATGGAGTTCACCACCTGCTCCCAGTCATCCCGAAGGAACAAGGGCATGGGAGCATCCTCCAATCTCGCCACATTTCCCCCAACCAAGGATTGGAGGACCGCGGCCAGATCCTTGTCGACCAGGACTTCGGGGTTTGAGCCAAGGGCGACATTGGCCCCCCCAAGCTTCCACAGTGGAAGCGAGTGTTCCCGGAGCGGAGCCACCCGATGCTCCAGGAACTCCCTCAGGAGCGACGCCCCGGTCAGTTTCGCCATCGCCATGTTGTCCGGCCATAGGTCCACGTCCATCTTCTCCAGCACTGGCCTTGCGTGGGGATCAACGAGCTCCGTGCGGGACCAAGCGTGAACAAACTTGGGCTGCCCCATGGGAAGAATCGGCCGGGAGTGGGCGCGCCTGGCATCCACCATGACCCACTTGCTCCTGAAGCCCTCAATCCTCTTCCCGGGCTTCGAGATGGCATTAGAGCTGCCGTGCGTGACAAAGCTCGTGCACGCGGTGATGGAGCCGTGGGAGACCCGGAGGTAGAAGTAATGGCGCAGCAAGGCCACCGAAGGCGTCACCCCGACATGAGCCTCGCAGTAATAGGCGAAAATCGCCAGGAGAAGAACAGAGTTGGGATGGACGTGCAGAGCTTGCAGAGTGTAATGGTGGAGAACAGAAAGGAAGAACTCGGAAAAAAGGGGCACCAGGCCGGCGGCGATGGCGCTCACGAAGAGCGGGTAGAAGGTGCTTCCTCTGCCCTCAGGAAGGGCGGAGCCGACCTTGAGCGTGGTCGCCCCATCATTGCCTTGCGCCGCCATCATATGGCGCGTCCGAGCAAGGTTCTTCTCCGACACATTCGGAGGATCCAGGCGAGCGAGTACCATGCTCCAGCTGGGGTCTGGCGAGGCGCCATGCCTTGCTAGGATGTGGGGTTGGAGTAGATCTGGGGATTTCGGAAGCAAGAAGGACAGGAGCAAGGAAGGGGATCTGGGCAGTGAAGGAGAAGGCAAAGAAGGTAAGCTTAGACGGGTACCGCTCCCTTATCCATTTGTGCAGTTGCTGAGGTGTCGTGGGGGAGCCATGACGCCCACGTCCAATCAACCGCCACGTGGCGCCCAAGGCCGCAGGCTATTGGGGCCCGCGGCGCTTCGCACTTGCATCTTCACTTCTCTACTAAGCCAATTCCAAGCGCGCCTTGGTCCTGGGGGCTACTGTTGACTTTCTGGGAACGGGGGTACCCAGACTTGCCTGCCAGCGGCCTGCGGCGTGGCTCAAGGAGTGGCCCAGTACAGCCCATCTTCATCAGCACATGCTCAAGACCCTCACGAGGGGCCAAGCCTCGCGGGGCGGACGACAGGAGGCTTCCTCCAGCACGGCCTCGTCGGGCTGGCTCGCGAGGAGGCGGAGAGATCAAGGCGGGGAACCTCACGAGGTGCCCGTGACGCAAGACAAGATGACCAAGGCCAGGCGGGCGCCGGCCTACGCAGAGTCCTTGTTTCCCCTTTGGTGCAAAGGGGGCAAGCGTAGGCAAGGGTATCAAGCAAAGGCAACCATTTCGGTGCAACAAGACCAAGACCAGCAGGACGACAGAGCGGAGGTCATCGTGGAGCCCAAGCTAGCGTCATCGTCGGGGTATTTGGCAGGCGAGGACCAACTTTACTCAGGAAAAGTGTACTAGATGTTCCCCTCCAAAATGGCCAATTGTTGGCGCCCTTCCCGCTCAATATTTGGGAAGAGGACCGGGGCCTTCGCCTATAAATAGGACTAGCCACCCACAGGGTAGGGGATCTGATCTGATCTGATCGGATCGGAGGAACAAGGAGAGAAATAAAGAGAGAGAGAGAAGCGGCTGAACTCCCTTTATCACTTCATCGCACCAAGAACAGACCCTCGCGAGGCTGTTCTTCCCTTGCACTGTTCCTCATCAGCCCCAGCGGCAATCCACCACACCACAAACTGGAGTAGGGTATTACACCACAATGGTGGCCTGAACCAGTATAAATCTTGTGTCCCTTGTGTTGTTCTTCGTGTAGTTTAGATCCTGGCGAGGCGGTGAGACATGGGTAGGATGGAGGTGTGATCTCCGCGTGCACCCCAGTGTTCGAACCTCAAGGGTCTGCCGGAACCCGAAATCCGACAGGCGTGGTCCACCGAAGCTTCGGCTTCTAAGCGGGAAACCCACTTGCCGAGCTGGTAGTAAAATTCAGCGTCGCGCACGCGTGCGTGCCCGACAACCTCTAGGGCTATCTGCCGGGCGCCGGCCTCCATGTAGTTGGCCCAGTCGTGGGCGTTCTGCTCGTGACTCAAAGCGGTGGTGCGCTGCTGCTCCATGCCCCACTGGCGGCGAAAATCGGTGATACGTTGCTCCTCCGCCAGGCGGTCGCGCTCCAACAAGTCCTCGACCTCCGCATTGCCATCTAAAGACCGATAGAATGCCTCCTCCCTCCATCTTACTTCCGGTTAAAAACCGAACACTAGTTCTGGCGGTGACCGCCTCCGGCGTCACCTATCGCGAACAGGCGGGGGCATGGCGGACGTGGCGAGAGCGAGGATAAGTGGCGAGCGACGTCGGGCCGGTGGCGGCTTATGAGGATAGAGCGAGTTGGGTGATGGTGCCATCGGAGAAGGTCAGGAAACAATAATTATAGGCGGAAGGTAGGCGAACCAGCGTGTCGCGGGAAACACGATAGTCATCGCGGTCATTGGAATTCAATGCATGTCCCGTCCCGTCAGTGGTGCATCCCGTCCGTGCTGGGTCGCATGCCGGCATGACAGTCAAACGAGTGCACTCAAATCATCCAGATGAGGTACTCCCTCCATGTCAAAATTGATTCCACCACTCATCATCTACCTTGGTTGGTGAGATTTTTGAATTAAGCCCTGCAAATCAGAAAGGAGGTAGTACGTGCGTGATCCGCTATTTATTCGTGTAGTATCGAGTAGGTCGTTTTTTGAATTGAGCCCTGCAAACCAGAAAGGAGGTAGTACGTGTGTGATCCGCTATTTATCCGTGTAGGATCGAGTAGGTTGGATAGTGTACGTGTAGGATCGAGTAGGTCGGATGGTGTACGTGTACGATCACATTAGCTGATGAACGTTCACTGGGAGATAAGGCATTTGTGAACGTTTTTGCTGGCAGTTTCTTCAGAAATGTTCACACGAGACTCACAGGCCTGGCATTGTAATATGTTCACATTAGTAGCCCAAATTCAAAACCAACTAGTATGATTCCCATACATAAGATCAACATGTTAATGCATCTCAATGATTCATAGATCACATACAAATATGTTGCTCCAAAAGCAAATATCTAGAAAAAACATCTGTTCTTCCTACTAACATGGATGCTTATCTTGGCCAACATTCAGTACAGAGTGAAAGACAAATTTGTTTGTGAAGTCTACAGTTCCTCTTGTAAATGTAAGTGGTTTCACCAACAGCTGGAACCATGAGAATGAACCACACATGATGGAGGAACATCCACTGCAATATGATTTGGTCTTCTCTCGATCACACGGCGAGACTATTTTCGGAATACAAACTTAACTTGGGCAAAATGATGCCCATTGTATAATCAGACCAAAGCAATGAAGCACCTAGTGTTGGCCAATAAATAGTACAGTACTACTTTTCTGCAGTCCATGAAGTGACTATCCAATCTTTCTGTGTCTATTTTCAAATGGCACTGCATGCAGTGACTATACTATTCTCTTGTGCCGTTCAACCAAAATTGCGGTCACTCTGTTTGTTTGCCAAATAGCAACAGGCAGACATCTCTGTCTGCACAAATATCAAGCAGCTAGTAAACATATACCCCACCTTGTATTTTCGGTTTAAACATGTCTCTTCCGCTTAGCATCTTGCATGTTTTGCACTGGAAAATTTGATACAGTCATGTTTTGCCCTGGACAATTTCATACTGAATTGATTTGCTGGTTCAGAGCAGAAATATAGCGCCTATTCTTCATCAGACCAAGGATATCCATGTTCGTAGTGATGGAAGAGGTGAAATCGATACAACCGAAATTGAGCATCCAATCATTGAATCCTGTCCTGCACCTCCAATGTAGGTCCACCCTGCCAATAAATTCACATGCAAACCACTAGTATTACTATCTAATGACAGTACAAAAAGAGTAGCAAGATAGTAACCATGTACCTTCATAATGAACAGCTCATAGTGCCACCAATTGGATATAAAGGTTTGGAAGAAAACATGCTCCTAATGTTGAACCATTTGGACTCTTTGTGCAGTTGCACTGAAATCGAGCATCCCTGTTTCATAGATATTGAAAGTGTGATTACTATAAAAGTGGAACTAGTTGAAGCATAGACTCACAAATATAAGCATTCCAATTTCTTAATGGGAAAAGGTAGCAAGACTGTTTCTAACCACCTGTTTGAAGGAATAAGGCAACAGCGGCTGATGTCATGAAGGCATACATAGTTTTTTCTGAAAAATTGAGACATTCCTGACCTTTCCTCTTCATTTAAGCATATTTTGTGTAGTTCAACTAAAATAATATGCCATCACCGCCTTGACAATTCATTGACGTTGTACAAAAGGAAATGACTTAACATTACGTCATGATGTCAGGTATGTAGTCGACAGTCATTAGAGACAAACATACAGACCTCCTCCGATAACATAATGAACATTAATTTTAATAAAGGTGTGACTAGCTTTACCGGGATAATTTGAGTGAACTCTACACCCTCTGTTCCTTAATATAAGATGTTTTCGCAGTTCAATTTAAAGTACCCAAACGTCTAGTATTTAGAAAAACAGGTAGTAGTTTTCTTGAGCACATTTGTGGGAAAGCTTGCCACACTTTATATATGTCCATACGCTAATGCAACATCATTCGAATAGTACAAATATACACTAATCCAGTGGCTAGTGCAACAATAGAGTAGTTATTTTATTACAGGGTACAATACAATGGTTTTACTGAACAGATTTCCATAAGCTCTAGCACTAGAAGATTTCTATAAGAATTAACAATACAAAATGTAAAGGTAACAAGTTTCAGCATTGGTATACTAGCTGTGCAAGAGCATTAAACCAAATACAAAAGCCTGAAGGTAATTAGCATTATTAACTAATGACGGTATAAAAAATTGCAAACCATGTACCTTCAAGGTAAATATCATTTCGAACTCGAGGGGACCTAAAAATTGCTATCCCAATCTTGATAATCGGTCAAACATAAAAACTTGATCGAACGAATCAAGAGAACAGCCGGAGGAGGAGGTGCTCACTCTTGACCTTTCCTCTTGAAACTGTACAAAAAAATTGACTTATCTCATGAAAGTGAGGTATGTAATTTATAAGCATTAACAGTGCAAAAATCTGAAGATAGTAACAAGATTCATCGTTGGTATACTGGTTGTGCAACAGCATTAGAATGCCTTAGCTAAAAAATCTTTAATACATCCACAATCAACAGCTAACCCTGAAATAATCCAGTGACATGAAATGGCATTGCTTAAATTTATCGGTGGCATTAGACTGAGTGCGTTATTAGTAAAATGTGGCATCACTTTAGCAATAGCATTGCTTGATTTGACCGTTGGCATTATACTAAAAGCAAAAAAGTGGCAATAAGAGCATGGGAGGCCCATTCGGATAGTGAGCGCACCAGTACGATGTACCTCCACGGACGCATAGAGTGGTGAGGGAGGTATGGTTGCCCAGAGCAACAAATATCTAGGCAGCATATGTAGATTACGTCCCATTTTTGTTTTCTTTATCCACCTTTTTCCTATGTGAGGACAACAAACCAATCGACCTTTTCATTCTCTATTGCGTTGTCATGCCTTTCTACCCTTCTTCAACAAAGAGACACGAGACTCGTTCCTTAGCTACTGATTTTCCCCTTTTCAACCTAGATGCGGGTTCGATGCGTACTCCCTTGGACAGTACAGTCCCCCTTCCTTTCCTTATTCAACCCAGACATGGATTAGTCTGCATGAAGTAGGGTTTCCTTTAATAGTGAAAAATAAGGTTTTCATCTGCGTGACCAGCAGTGCAGAGGATAGCAAATTGGGAAGATGGTGGAGTGGAAAAAGATCCACATGCAGTGACGTGGCAGATGGGGCAAAAGAACAAGGATATGGTTCGAAAAGAGGTAGCATACCTGAGGGTCGGCGGGAAGTGGCTTCGTTCGTGGTCGTCGTCTTCCGCACACACTACGGCGGCGAGCTTGGGGACGGAGGCCATCCTGCGCGGGCGCTAGGTCTGAGAGGACGGCCTTGTCGTCATTGCATGACCTTGCTCGCCGACGACGAGTGCGTCAGCGCTCCACGTCCTTTTCTTCCCCAGCGGATCTGTCACCACCGGTGAGGAGGGAGAGAGAGGTCGTCTTTTTTATATCTGGAGAGAGGGTGATAGTGTGAGAAGCAAGTGGGCAGCCCTTAGCAAGAAGCGCTGAAGCTCCAGCCTATATATTGTTTTTATACTACTAGTACTAGAGGTGGAGTAGTTTATATTTTCTCTGCATACAGTACCAGTTAGTCGTGCTTCAAAACTGAACGGTACACCATTAAAAAAATAAAGGTCTATAATTAATGCGGCACCTCGGGCCAATGTTGCCAGATCACATTTTGCACGAGAAATTACACACCATGTTTCGTTGACATGTGGTCCCATTCCCACATGTCAGTGAGACGACGGCGGGTCCTTTTGTACAATTTCCGAATGGATATCTATGTAGGCCGGGGCGCCTCTTCGTGTACCATGGCAACCGTCCATCGACTCTTCGCCTTTCCCTCTCGATTTGGAACTGCTGTCGCACGCTCTTCCTCCCTCCTGCATTTGCCTTCACCCTTCCTTCTGCCATTGTTCGATCGTCTTCTCCATGGAGGAACTCAATGGTCGGTGCGACGTCATCACCTCGGCTAGCATGGCAGGTTCGTTCAAGACCATTCTTGACTCAACTAATAACATCATTACAAGGAACCCAAGGGTCCAGGAGCGGTTTGATCTCCCTTATCTTGTTCATCGTGACCCTGGTCACTGGCGCGCGGATGACGCAGGCCTCGCCTTGTACAAGTTGATGCCGCTTGATAATGATACGTGTGATGTTACGATGCCATCGCTTGAGGGTAAGGCTTGGTCAGGCGCAAATGGAGATTGGGTTATTTATATTGGGTACAACTGTGAGTGGGAACTTGTGAATGTGTACACTCGTCACCGGGTTCCACTTCCAAAAATCTCAGACTGCCCAGAGGTTGAGCACACCGGTTTTCTACATACGTTCAACTACGATCATGGTGACTGTCGTCTACGGAAGATAGCAATTTGTTAAGATCCCGACCGCTCTTGGGATTTGATGGACTATGGAGTTTTTGCTATCTTCGACAAGCTTGTTGCCTTCCTTCATAGTTAGACTGGATGGATATTGCTCAAAAATCAGTTTCTATATATGGATGTGTACTATGACGATGCAATTCAATACGAGGGTCTTGTGTTTGCTGCCACCACTCGTGGCACTGTTTTTTCAATGGAATCCTTATGCTTTCGGTACGTTTGTCTTCCACCGTAATTACAATTGTTTCATCCACATGCATGCGGGTTAGCTAGTTTCCCGTTACTAATTAACCTTCTTGTGTTTCCAAGGTCCTGTCAACAGTCCACCACCTAAACTTGAAAAAAATTATAACCAAGGGGGAGATGACGATGATGATGATCATGAGCATGAGGACCCATACACTCAGTGGCGCCTGGCAACTTATTCCGATGGATCACCTCTTCTTGTCTGTATACAGGGCACCGTTGATGTTACTAAGGAAGCAGGTGTTGTCTCCCATGGTCGCACTCTCCGGACCTATTGCAACATCCATTGCAGGGTAGTCGGGATGGATACTACTGTGCTAGCGCCAACACCTTCTCACTGGTTTAGTATTGATACTCTTGGAGGAAACTCGCTCTTCCTTGGAGATAACTATACAATCAAGTTGAAAGGTGATCCAGCTGCTGTTGACACAACGTTACTACCATTTATGAGAAGCAACTGTATCTATACCTCAGACATTGCTATGGTTCCCTACTGTGGCTATCATAATATGCATCCTGACATAGGCCGCTTTAGCCTGGATGATCAGTCATGCGTTAGTCTCGAGATTGACAGTAGCTGCCCCTTCCCAGAGAATCACTTCTTGTTCAAAGCAAGCGTTTCCAACGCCGACGAGTGGTTGAGCTGAAGTTCAATTCATTGCTTGTTAACTGTTGTGTGATGAAAACTTTAGTATTTATAATGTATCCTCGTTGTCGTTGTGGGTTGATGACCTGTTGTATGTAATAAAATGATATGTCTGTGATAAACTTACTAAATTTATGAATGGCTTCCGAGTCGCTTCTCTGAGTGGGTGCTGCGATGAGGCAATTTTTTTTCTGAATACATAATTGTACGTGCATTGCAACAGGTTATCGGATGAGGCCAATCAACAATAGTTATTTGTACTAGCTTCACATGCTTCGCTCGTCAGGCGGGTGTTTTTACTATAGCTGAGAATCCCATCATCCTAGGTCCTCGGATGAGTCTAGTAGAAATTGCATACATTCTGATGTTTGGGTTCAAACTTTCAAAACTGCTGCACTATCTCTACGTCTATGTATACATAATACAACAAGTTTTAAACTTGAGACCAGCCACCCACCCTCACAAAGAACACTTTTTAACCTAGCACACACTCCAGGAAATTTGGCCACAATGCAGGTGGGCCATATGTTAATGTGTTCGTTATACGTAACCAGCACCTCGAATCCTCGATACTACTATATAGTAGGGTGGCATGGGCCAGAACAAGCATTCGCGTCCAAGAGTACGGCACACACCACCAGCACAACTTCCATCTGACACCATATTTCTTGGAGTTCGTGCTACAGCTATCTCTTCAACCTCGTCGTTTCTCTAACTCAGCCGTCGCACGGCGGGCGAGGTGGGGGTTTGCCGATAGTCGGTTTCCCCAACTGCGGTCCCACTTGTAAGGCCAACTCCAATGCATGACCCAAACGGACCTCCATTTTGCCCGGATTCTGTCCGTTTGGGTAGGGCAATGGGGTCATGTCTGGGCCATTTCTCGGATGCGGTGGCCATGCACCCAACGCGCGGACGCATCCCGGCCGCGTACATTTTTCTTTGCAAACACATATATTTTTTCATCATTGATTTTGGTACATGGAAATACATCACAAAAATTTGACTAGAAAAGCAAGACCAAAGAAAACAAGAACCACGAGAATACATTTTAGAAGATATCCAACTTCCATAACTGCTCCTGTAAGTTGGATTAGTGCCTTCTCGATGCACTCATTGTTGATCTATGGAGGCTCGATCTTGCGTGCTTTTTTCTTCTTCGAGTGTAAAGAAGTAGACATTGCTTCCTCGCATCTAGTCTCATGTCTAGCCTCTATTCTATCAACAAGTGCACTAGTCTCATCTCTAGCCTCTATGCTAGCTAAAAGTGCTAGAACATCTACTAAATTGCGCTCTATCAATATATCGATGTACTCTTCTTCCCAATACCAAAACATGCATCCATTCTACACAATAAAATTTTAAGTTAGCACAACTAGTCTAATTCGAGAGCACAACTGAAGTTAAAGTAGCACATACCCCATCGGTAGAGCACTTGATGAACACCCATCCGGGATGTTCCAGCGTTGTAGACACGCGGCGCAAGACCTTCTTTGGGCAGTCGTCGCACGTAATGAGTGGCAACGGTGTGCCGACGAGCTTTTGGGCCAGCACCGAGCCCGGCCGACCGCCATTCATGTATCTGCGGGGGACCACCGACGGTGTAGATCCGAGCGGCTAGAGGAGGAGTCAGTACCTGCATGCAGCCTTGCGGCCTTGTGGGGCCATCCGGCCTGGTGCCCATCTAGTCCATGGTGTGGCGCGGCCTCCCACAGCCGAGCGAGATCAAGCCCGACCAGATCCGCTCCAAATTCGGCCGCCAGGTGCGCAAAACACGTAGCTGTGGTTGGGTAGCTCCGGGGCGTCGAGGGAAAGGGAGCTGAGCGAGCGTGCGTCCGAGTTGCATGCGCTGGAGTTGGCCTAGCGGCGTGGCGGACCAACCATGTGGGGGTGCGAAGTGGCTTCGCTTGTGTGGGGGACGGAAGCCATCCCGCTCGGGCGCTAGGTCTGACAGGACGGCCTTGTCGTCAGTGTGACCTCTGTGGCAATCGTCTGCTCCCCACTAGCCTCTTCGTTGACATGTGGTCTCGTTCCCACAAGTCAGTGAGACGACGGCGGGTCCTTTTGTACAATTTCCGAATGGACGTCTATGTAAGCCGGGGCACCTCTTCGTGCACCGTGGCAACCGTCCACCGACTCTTCGCCTTTCCCTCTCGATTTGGAACTGCTGTCGCATGCTCTTCCTCCCTCCTCCATTTGCTTCACCCTTCCTTCTGCCATTGTTCGATCGTCTTCTCCATGGAGGGAATAGGCCGGAAATGACCACGTTATTATTGCCCCGATCTGAAAGATGATGTGGTGGAGGAACTCATTGGTCGGTGCGACATCATCACCTCGGCTAGCATGGCAGGTTCGTTCAAGATAATTCTCGACTCTGTCGGATTTCAGGTTCCCGCAGACCCTTGAGGTTCGAACACTGGGGTGCGCGCAGAGATTTAATCCTCTGCGTGCCTGCTCCTCGCCGAATCGCTAGGATCTAAACTACCAAACAGAACAACACGAGGGACACAAGATTTATACTGGTTCAGGCCACCATTGTGGTGTAATACCCTACTCCAGTGTGTGGTGTGGTGGATTGCCTCTTGGGCTGATGATGAACAATACAAGGAAGAACAGCCTCGCGAGGGTCTGTTCTTGGCTGGTGGGATGAACTGCTAGGAGGAGTTCAATCGCTCTATCTACTGGTTCCTTGGTGAGGATCCAGATTGCTAGGTCAGGTCCAGATGCCTCTACCCTGGGGGTGGCTAGTCCTATTTATAGGCAAAGGCCCTGGGCCTCTTCCCAAATATTGAGCGGGAAGGGCGCCAACAATTGGCCATTTTGAAGGGGAATAGCGGGTACACTTATCCTGACTAAAGTTGGTCCTCGCCTGTCAAAGGCTCTGGTGGTGACGCCTGCTTGGGCTCCACAATGACTTATTCCCTGTTGTTGGGCTGGTCTTGGTCTCATTGCACCGAAATGGATGCCTTTGCTTGATGCTCTTGCCTGCGCTTGCTCCCTTTGCACCAAAGAGGAAAGGAGACACTGCGCGGGCTGGCGCCCGACTGGCGCCCTTGGTCGTCATGGCTTGCGTCATGGGCACCTCGCGAGGCACCCCGCCTTGAACTCTCTGCCTCCTCGCGAGCCCACCTGATGAGGCCGTGCCTGAGGAAGCTCTTTGTCGTCCGCCCCGCGAGGCTTGGCCCCTCGCGAGGGTCTTGAATTTGTGTTGATGAAGATGGGCTGTGCTGGGCCTCCCTTGAGCCACGCCGCAGGCCGCAGGCAGGCAAGTCTAGGGACCCCCATTCCCAGAACGCCGACAGTAGCCCCCGGGCCCACGGCGCGCCCGAACTTGGCTGAGCAGAGAGGCGAAAGGGCGAGTGCGAAGCGTCGCGGACCCTAACAGCCTGCGGCCTTGGGCGCTGCGTGGCTGTTGATTGGACGTGGGCGCCTCTGCTTCCCCACGACGCCTTGGTAACCACACGGATTCGACAAGTCCCTGCATGCAAAGCGGGTCATGATTACCTGCGATCGTGGAGGTCGACGGTTGGCCTTCACTGGCTATAAGTACGGACGGTGCGCGCCCTCCAGTCTACTCCCACTGCTTCTCCTCCTTCTTCATGGCTCCACCAAGGAAGTTCTCGGCCGCAGAGAAAGGAAAGGCTCGCCAAGTCGAGTCTACCTCTCCCCCGCCCAAGCGCGGTCGAGGTCGCCCTTGCAAATATCCTGCGGCCTCCACGGCGGCCCCTCGCGGTCGCGGAGGTGGCTCTCTGCGTAGCGATGAGCGGCTGGCCATGGTCGGGGGCGTGCTCCGGTCGTGCGACCCTCGAGGCCGCGCCTCCATACTGCGGATTTGCGGCCGGAGTTCATTGTGTGGGTGGTGGAGCCAACCGGCACCCGGCTTCAGCTCCCTCGCTTCCTCCTAGGTGAGCTCCCAGTTGGCGCCTTGGATGGCCTCTGGCTCCAGGCAGATGGCTACTGCAGCCGGGCCTCGTGGGCATCGCTGGAGGTCTCCACAGCCGGGAGCCTGGCCCTGACCCGCGGCTGGCAGACGTTTGCTCGCGCGCGTGGCCTGCACCGCCGGTGCTCTCTACACTTCAAGTTCGACGGCGACGCCACCCTCTATGTGAGGGTGTTTGGGGAAGATGGTCGCCGTGCAGGGTGCTGCCCTGAAGATGACGACCGCGGCTGGGGACTCAGCCCCGGCAAGGACGGAGAGGACAACGCGCGCGCGGTTGGCGGCGCCCGTGACTCCTCAAGCTTCACCAGCTCTTCTTCGGGTAGCGACCCTTCTAGCAGCGGCCGCGGTCAGCCCCCATGTCGTCGCGCCTGCTTGGAGGGCGGCAGCGGGTCTGCCCGCCATCACGCCCCGGTGAAGCGCGAGAGGGAGTCCGCCTGAGATCCAGAGGCGGCTCGAGTCTTCCATGAGGGCCAGCGCAGGACGAGCTTCGCCTACTTCGTTCTTTCCTTTCTTTTCTCCTGCGCAAAAAGACATCAATGTGTGGCCCCGTGGGGGCGTGTTTGGGTTAACGTCGTCAATCATCGTACTGTTTTTGTTATTCATGTATTGTTCCTTTCTGTTGCATGCCCATTCGCAAGTAATCTCCAGTCTCATCCGTGGGGGCGACCGACCCAGGCCCTGTATTCGTGTCGTGGTGCCCGTGAGGCATGGTCCGGAGGGGAACTCCTGTAGAAAAATTGAGCGATAGGGGCAGGAACACTCGCGAGAGCTCCCGGGGCTTCCACCTCGTGAGCCCCCGTGCAAGAGAAATCAAGGCAGGAGAGCGAAAAAGTCAAAGAACCACAGGTCAAAAGGCGGGGATAGTTTCGATAAAACTCCAAATGAGAATGAACTAGCCAACTGCAGAAAGCAAATGAAAAAGCCACGTCCGGCACCTAGTCTAGTCTTCGATGTCTTCTCACCAGCGCGGAGCTAAGTGCTGCCCCTGTGCGTGGGAGGGAGCCCCAGGGCCTGAGGCCGGCACCCCTGAGACTCCGGGGCGTGTACAGCCCCAACTCATTATTACGTGAGAGTGTCACGGGCGGCGAGCTTCACAGGCGTTGACCTTCTTCACAGGCTCCGGGCCTTTCTTCGGGGAGGCAAGCTTCACGGGCATTGGCCCTCTTCCCAGGCTCCGGGCCTTTTCCAAGATGCATCAGCTTCATAGGCGTTCGCCTTCTTCACAGGCTCTGGGCATTTTCCAAAAAGATGAGCTTCACAGGCATTCGCCTTCTTCATAGGCTCTGGGCCTTTTCCAAAAAGATGAGCTTCACAGGCGTTCGCCTTCTTCACAGGCTCTGGGCCTTTTCCAAAAAGATGAGCTTCACAGGCATTCGCCTTCTTCACAGGCTCTGGGCCTTTTCCAAAAAGATGAGCTTCACAGGCATTCGCCTTCTTCACAGGCTCTGGGCCTTTTCCAAAAAGATGAGCTTCACAGGCATTCGCCTTCTTCACAGGCTCTGGGCCTTTTTAGGGGTAAAACCTCCAGAGATGCTGGATGTTCCACACGTTCTGCACATGTACTCCCTCCTGAGTCTCCAAGCGCGCGGAGCTGGGCCTGGAAACATGAACAACCTTGAACGGGCCCTCCCACATAGGAGAGAGCTTATGCAGTCCCTCCCTGGAGAGGACCCGCCGGAGCACGAGGTCCCCTACCTCGAGAGTTCTGGGGCGGATGTTGCGGCAGTGGTATCGCCACAGTGCCTGCTGGTATCTTGCCGCTCGTAGCGCAACTTCTCGACGACGCTCCTCCCCCAGCACGAGGTCCGTCCCCCGCATGGCGTCCTGCAGCGTCTCGTCGAACGCCAGGACCCGCGCAGAATGATGCCTGACCTCGTGAGGGAGGACCGCTTTGGCTCCGTACACCAAGAAGAAGGGGGTCTCCCCAGTCGGCTTGGTCACGGTTGTGCGGATGGACCACAACACGGACTGAAGCTCCTCATACCAACCTCTGCCGCAGGCCTCCAGTTTCTTCTTGAACATTCTAGTCTTGAGGCCCCTCAGGACTTCTGCGTTGGCCCGTTCGGCCTGGCCGTTGCTTCGGGGGTGCGCCACCGAAGTGTAGCATATCTGCTTTCCAAGGTTAGCACAGTACATTCTGAAAAGGTTACTAGTGAACTGCGAACCGTTGTCAGTGATGATGCGGTTCGGCACCCCGAACCGGCTCACGATGCCCTTGATGAACTTGACTGCAGAACCAGCAGGGATGGTACGGACGGCCTCGACTTCGGCCCACTTGGTGAACTTGTCCACGGTGACGTAGAGGTAGAGATAGCCCCCTGGCGCCCGAGGGAACGGGCCCAGGATATCTAGCCCCCAGACTGCCAATGGCCATGTCAGGGGTATGGTTTGTAGACCTCCTGCCGGCTGATGGATCTGCTTGGCATGGAATTGGCAAGCCTCGCAAGCCTTCACTAGTTCGACAGCGTCATTGAGCGCAGTAGGCCAATAGAAACCACTAAGGAACGCCTTGCCAACGAGGGTCCGTGATGACGAATGATGCCCACAGTCTCCACCATGTATATCTGCCAGCAGTTCCTTCCCTTGCTCCCTGGTGATGCAACGCAGGGACACATCATTCGGCTGTTTCCGGTAGAGCTCTCCATCCATGATGCAGTACGCTGTGGCTTGCCGCGCCACATGCTCTGCTTCCTCCTCCTTCTCCGACAGGGTCCCTTGCGTTAAGTAGCTCTGGAGCTCTGTGATCCAGCACCCCTCCTGAGGCTCCATCGTTAGGATTAGGCGTGCTCCTGAGGCCGGGCCATAGGCTGGGGCTCCCGAGGCAGGTGGCTGAGGAAGCTCCACCCGAGGCTGTGCTGTGTTTGATAATGATGGCAGGGCTGAGGGCTTGAAGAGCCGTTCCTCGAAGACGCCAGGCTCCTGGGGCAACCGCCTGGAGGCTTGTTTGGCGATGTCGTTGGCCTCTTGATTAATGTCGCGGGGCACATGCTGTAGCTCCAACCCCCAGAACTGCTTCTCCATCCTGCGGACCTCCGCGAGGTAGGCCTCCATGTGCTCATCTCTTGGCTCATATACCTTGTTGGAGAAATTGACAAGGAGCTGTGAATCGCCCTTGATAGTAAGGCGCTTCACCCCCAGGGCGGCGGCGGCCTTCAAGCCCGCTATCAGTCCCTCGTACTCTGCTATATTGTTGGAGACCTTTTCACCCTGCTGGAAGCAGAGCTGCACGGCGTAGTACAGCTTGTCCTGAGTGGGAGATATGAGCATCGCCCCAGCCCCAGCGCCATGCCTGGAGAATGCCCCGTCGAAGTACATGACCCAGCCTTCTGGCGCCTCGCTTCCTGGGGAGAGTGATCAGTCCTCGTCGGCCTTGAGGTCCGGTGCTTCCATCCATTCAGCCACGAAATCTGCTAGCGCGGCGCCCTTGATGACCCTGGTCGTACTGAATTCGAGCTGAAGCGCTTGCAGTTCAATGTTCCACTCAGCGACCCTTCTGGCCGAGTTAGGGCTCCTGAGCACCCTTTCCAAGGGGTATGCCGAGACAACCTTGTTCGCGTGACCCTGGAAGTAGTGCCGCAGCTTGCGCGAGGAGGAGCTTCTGTGGCATGGGGTACCGTGCCCTCGCAGCCCGCAACACCGTGCTGACGAAGTACACCGGGTGCTCGACAAGGCTTGGAGCGTTGGTGCTGGTGGCACCCTCCGGAGGCCGTGGCGCCTGCTGAGGTGACGGGGCCTCCGGAAGCTGGTTGCCTGGGGGAAGAGCTTCCTCCGTTCCCGGCGCGCTTTCCTGTGGCGGCTGATCCTCCTCAGCCGTGGTAGCGATCTTTGGGGGTCCTTTTTGGTCCTGCTTTGCCTTGACACGGGGAGCAGCCATGGCTTTGGTCCGATGCTCCTCTCTAACTGCCTCCAGAGCCGCGCTGGCGGAGTAAGGAGTGGCGGCGAGATAGAGTACCAAGGGCTCTTCAGGGCATGGGGCCACCATCACCGGAGGGCTGGTTAAGTATCTCTTGAGATCTTGGAACGCTTTGTCGGCTTCTTGAGTCCATTCAAAGGGCCCCTTCTTCTTCATCAGCTGAAAGAAAGGCAGCGCTCGCTCCCCTAACCTAGAGATGAAGCGTCCCAGCGCAGTCACGCGCCCCGTGAGCTTCTACATTTCTCTGAGGGTCTTTGGTGGGCTCATGTCCTCGACTGCCTTGACCTTTTTTGGGTTTGCCTCGATGCCTCGGTGGGATACGAGGAAGCCCAAGAGCTTGCCCGAGGGGACTCCAAACACACACTTCTCCGGGTTGAGCCGCAGGCTCACTGCATTGAGGCTCGCGAAGGTTTCCTCCAGGTCTTGTATCAGGGTCTTGGCCTCGCAAGACTTCACTACGATGTCGTTGACGTAAGCCTCCACATTCTTCCCGAGCTGCGGGCCCAAGGTGATGTGCATGAGCCGCTGAAAGGTTGCCCCCACATTGCGCAGTCCGAACGGCATGCATGTATAGCAGTACACCCCACACGGGGTCAGGAAGGCCGTCTTCTCCACGTCTTCCACCGCCATCTTAATCTGGTGATACCCGGAGAAGGCATCCAAGAAGCATAACAGGTCACATTCAGCAGTGGAATCGATGATCTGATCGATGCGAGGGAGCGGGAACGGATCTTGCGGGCATGCTTTGTTGAGGTTGGTGAAGTCGACACACATGCGCTCCTTCCCTCCCTTCTTCGGCACAACCACGGGGTTGGCCAACCAATCTGGATATCGGACCTCACGAATAACCCCCGCGGCTTCTAGCTTGCGGGTCTCCTGGATGATGAAGGCCTACTTTTCCGTGGACTGCCTCCTCGCCTTCTGCTTCACGGGGCGCACGTTGGGGCACACGTTGAGGTGGTTCTCGATTACGCCACGTGGGATCCCTGCCAACTGATCGGGCTCCCAGGCGAACACCTTCTTGTTTGCACGCAGGAACTTGACTAGGGCTTCCTCCTGCTCGGGCCCGAGGTTGGCGCCTATGGTGAAAGTGGCGTCAGTGGACCCGTCCTCGTCGACTGGTACCTGCTTGGTCTCTGCCTTGTCTTGGGTGAACAACTGCTTCTTCTTGATTGGCGCAGCCCCCTTGGGTTTGGGGGTTTCTGCGTCGGCGGGCCGTGCCGCCGCCGCCGTCTTGAGGGCGAGCTTGAGTACTCGCAGCGCACCTCCGGTGTCCCCGGGCACGGTGAGGACGCCGTTGCGCCCAAGCATCTTCATGAGGTTGTACGCCGGGTGAGTCGCGGCCATGAATTTGGCCAATGCTGGATAGCCGAGGATGGCATTGTAGGGGAGGCCGATGGGGGCGATGTCGAAATCGACCAGCTCTGTGCGGAAATTTTCATAGGTGCCGAAAGTTACCGGGAGTCGGATCTGCCCCAAGGAGCTGGACGACCCGCCTCCGACGCCCGAGAAAGGTCGGCTGGGTTGCAGCCGCTCCCGGGGTATGCAGAGGAGGTTGAAGGCTTCAACTGAGAGCACGCTAAGGCCCGCGCCACCATCGATGAGAGTCCTAGTGAAAGCCACCTGGCAGATGGTGGGCGTGCAGAGCATGGGAAGCGCGCCCGCGCAGGCCGAGTTGGAGGGGTGGTCCTCGGAGTTGAAGGTCAGCCTGGTCGATGGCTCCGACCGGCCCGGGGGAGCCACCTGCCGCGTGGAGGCGGCGCCGACCCGGCGGACGAATGCATTGACGTGGTGGCTGGAGGGTGGCGCTTGCGAGCCGCCCAGGAGGGCCGCGACGACCGGGGGAGCCGGCGCGACGGGGTGGGTGAGGAAGAGGCGGTGTGGCTCTTCCCGAGAGGCCATGGGGGGATGCTGGGGTGATGCTTGCTGCCCGTTCCCCGCTGGGCCGGTGGCGGCGTTGACGGCAGGTGACGGGGAACGACGAGGGCGCCCGCCGACGGGAGCCATCTGGGCGATGCGGGGAGCGAGGGCGGCTCGGCGCTCGGCGCGAGCCCGATGAGTGTCAGACATGGATGCGGTGGTTGGAGAAGAACAAGCTGACGGAAGGCATATTCCGGCGCACCCCTACATGGCGCACCAAATGTCGGATTTCGGGTTCCGGCAGACCCATGAGGTTCGAACACTGGGGTGCGCGTGGAGATTTAACCCTCTGCCTGCCTGCTCCTCGCCGAATCGTTAGGATCTAAACTACCAAACAGAACAACACGAGGGACACAAGATTTATACTAGTTCAGGCCACCATTGTGGTGTAATACCCTACTCCAGTGTGTGGTGTGGTGGATTGCCTCTTGGGCTGATGATGAACAATACAAGGAAGAACAACCCCGCGAGGGTCTGTTCTTGGCTGGTGGGATGAACTGCTAGGAGGAGTTCAATCGCTCTATCTACTGGTTCCTTGGTGAGGATCCAGATTGCTAGGTCAGGTCCAGATGCCTCTACCCTGGGGTGGCTAGTCCTATTTATAGGCAAAGGCCCTGGGCCTCTTCCTAAATATTGAGCTGGAAGGGCGCAAACAATTGGCCATTTTGAAGGGGAACAGCGGGTACACTTATCCTGACTAAAGTTGGTCCTCGCCTGTCAAAGGCTCTGGTGGTGACGCCTGCTTGGGCTCCACAATGACTTCTTCCCTGTCGTTGGGCTGGTCTTGGTCTCGTTGCACCGAAATGGATGCCTTTGCTTGATGCTCTCGCCTGCGCTTGCTCCCTTTGCACCAAAGAGGAAAGGAGGACACTGCGCGGGCTGGCGCCCGACTGGCGCCCTTGGTCGTCATGGCTTGCGTCATGGGCACCTCGTGAGGCACCCCGCCTTGAACTCTCCGCCTCCTCGCGAGCCCACCTGATGAGGCCATGCCTGAGGAAGCTCTTTGTCGTTCGCCCCGCGAGGCTTGGCCCCTCGCGAGGGTCTTGAATTTGTGTTGATGAAGATGGGTTGTGCTGGGCCTCCCTTGAGCCACGCCGCAGGCCGCAGGCAGGCAAGTCTGGGGACCCCCGTTCCCAGAACGCCGACAGACTCAACTAATAACATCATTACAAGGAACCCAAGGGTCCAGGAGCGGTTTGATCTCCCCTATCTTCTTCACCGTGACCCTGGTCACTAGCGCGTGGACAATGCAGGCCTCGCCTTGTGCAAGTTGATGCCGCTTAATAATGATACGTGTGATGTTAAGATGCCATCGCTTAAGGGTAAGGCTTGGGCAGGCGCAAATGGAGGTTGGGTTGTTTATATTGGGTACAACTGCGAGGGGGAACTTGTGAATGTGTACACTCGTCACCGGGTTCCACTTCCAAAAATCTCAGACGGCCCAGAGGTTGAGCACACCGGTTTTCTACATACGTTCAACTACGATCATGGTGACTGTCGTCTATGGAAGATAGCAATTTTTCAAGTTCCCGACCGCTCTTGGGATTTAATGGACTATGGAGTTGTTGCTATCTTCGACAAGCTTGTTTCCTTCCTTCATAGTTAGACTAGATGGATATTGCTCAAAAATAAGTTTCTATACACGTATGTGTACTGTGATGCAATTCAATACGAGGGTCTTGTGTTTGCTGCCACCACTCGTGGCACTGTTTTTGCATGGAATCCTTATGCTTTAAGTACTTTTGTCTTCCACCGTAATTATAATTGTTTCATCCACATGCATGCGGGTTAGCTAGTTTCCCTTTACTAATTAACCTTCTTGTGTTTCCAAGGTCCTGTGAACATTCCACCACCTATACTTGAAAAATATTATAACCAAGTGGGTGATGACGATGATGATGATCACAAGCATGAGGACCCATATACTCAGTGGCGCCTGGCAACTTATTCCGATGGATCACCTCTTCTTGTATGTATACAAGGCATCACTGATGTTACTAAGGAAGCAGGTGTTGTCTCCCATGGTCGCACTCTCCGGACCTATTCCAACATCCGTTGCAGGGTATTCGGGAAGGATACTATTGTGCTAGCGCTAACACCTTCTCCCTGGTTTAGTATTAATACTCTTGGAGGAAACTCGCTCTTCCTTGGACAAAACTATGCAATCATGGTGAAAGGCGATCCAGCTGTTGTTGACACAACGTTACTACCATTTATGAGAAGCAACTATATCTATACCTCGGACATTACTATGCTTCCCTACCCTGGCTATCACAATATGGGTCATGAAATAGGTCGCTTCAGCCTGGATGATCAGTCCTGCGTTGGTCTCGAGATTGACAGTAACTGGCCCTTCCGAGACAAACTCTTCTGGTTCAAAGCAAGTGTTTCCAACGCCGAGGAGTGATTGAGCTGAAGTTCATTTCATTGCTTGTTATTTGTTGTGTGATGCAAACTTTAGTATTTATTAGAATTTTTTGTTGGAACTAATCTATAATCCAACATGTATCCTCGTTGTCGTTGTGTGTTGATGACTTGTTGTATGTAATGAATGGTACATTTGCATATGCATGTCATAAACTCAATTTATAAATGGTTTTCGACTCACTTCTTGGAGTGTTAGTGTCGTAGTAGTATAGCCAGCATCTACAGTAGTATGAAGTTGCCACATCACGTAGAGCCAACCAATAGTTAGTTCTAGTTAGATCAACTAGAGCTAGGTGTCGCACGGAGGCCAAGAAATATGGTGATAGCGTGACTGCCTGAGGTGGGCTTGTACATAGTATGATGTAGGCACAGGGCTTGCCGTGTTTCCTACTCCTCCACTCTAAACGTGGAGAAGATTTGTTCGAGTTCTTCCTCCTTTGCCGACACGTGGGACATCCAGCATCCAGGTCATGTCATGCAGGAAAATGGAGTGGTAGTTGAAGCCACGTGATGTGCATCTTGGGTTAAAGTGTAAATAGAATCTTACTACTCTTGGTAACTTCGAAAGCGACCACCGAAGATCTTTATTGGATTTGTTTTACATCACCAGCATGTCGAGGTGAAAGATGTGCAGGTTCAGTGGGTCCTCTTGCGTTTTCACTAACATGTGGGACCACATGTGAGCAAACAGACGATGGGCTCCGCGTGACTGCTGGCTGGCTGAGAAGAGAGATAGAGGAGGGCTAAGCACGAACTCCAGGAAATTTGTTCTACGTAACCAATACCTTGATATAGGCTCGATATAGTGGGATGGCATGGGCAATAACTAGCATTCACGTCTAGCAGTACGGCACATGCCACCCACACGAGTCCCATCTAACACCAATTTTCCTAGAGTTTGTGCTACAACCATCTCTTCTCCCTCCTGTTTTCTCAGCCATCACATGGTAGGCGGGGTGGGGGTTTGCCGATAGTCGGTTTGCTCAACTATGGTCCCACTTGTAAGTGAAAATGCAACACAGCACGCATTCCCCCTTGAGTGGCATGCCGGACCAACCGTGCGGGGGTGCGACGCAAACACGGTAGACTTTTCCTTTTGAACTTATAACTTGTAAAATTTGGTTGTGCTCCATGGCACGACCGATAGATAGAAATAACGATTTTCCCTAGAGTAATGAGAAGTTTGGTTCTGGCACAGTTCATGCATGGAGTACATACGAAAATTATGAAGTTGATGCGAAAGGTAAGATAATTACTAGTATAGTACCATATACTACTACATGTATTTGACGGAAAGATAAAGATACATACGGATCCATCAACGACATCCTCTCGCCCTAGTGCGCCGGGTCACCAACCGACGTGTGAGGAGCAGTGGCGTTGGCGGCGAGCTCAACGTGCTTCTAAACATTGTCGTCCAAGGTTGCCCTGCAGTCCAAGATAGCCAGCGTCCTATCGTCCTCCACTTGCATGTAGTAGTCCTTGTGGATGATTTTCGCATATACGTGGGTGATTATGTCGATGGTGTCTTGCTGTGCCAGGCGCTGCGTGGCGAGCGCGACCTCTAGGTGGACATTCTCCGGCGCGACGGCGGGCAGTCGCAGGGCCACCAGTGTGTCGATGAGGTTGTCACCATAAGGCTGTTGAGGGTGGCGGGCATCGCAGAGCCTGGGTGTGTGGGCTGGAGGCGTACGTCAAGGTCGTCCGCGAGCTTCTTGATGACGGTGAACTTGTCGAGGAAGCCAACAAGGACCTCGTTGAACAAGAAGACGAAGCTGTCGTCCAAGCGGCCCCTCGCCCTGGCGGCCTCAAGCACAACCTGAAGACGTTCCTTGGTGCCGGGCCACAGGCCGGCGTCGTGGACAATCTGGCACAGCCCGCTGATGCTTGCGCTCATTGCCTCCATGGGTCTAGCTTCTAGTCAACTGATCTTGCGATTGGAGTGATCACTCTTGCCCTTGGTTAGGGTGCGTAGGTGCGTAGGATTTCGTAGATTGGACTGGCGGGGAGCCTTTATATGAGAAGTGCAGACTGCGTTGAATTGACGTGCGTGTTGGCCATCTACTCCTCGGACCTCTACTGCACCTGCCTTTGGCTGTATGACAGGTGGGCCAGCCACCTGTTGGGCCCACGTGTCATACAACCAAAGGCAGGTGCAGTAAGTCAATTAAGCTACATCCCCCTTTGTGCTGGTGCAGTATAGTCATCCCACCGGACCTCTAGTTGAGGCCAAACGAGAGAACTTTCATGTTTACTGGTTTATTGGTCCCCTTTGCATTTTGCGCCAAGTTTTGACCTTTGATTTAACTAATAAAATGTTAATGCATGTAACCAAAAATGTTGTGTAATCCCAAAACATTTAGGCATGGTACATTAACTCCCTCCTCGTTTCTTATTTCGTGACATATCAACCAGTGAGAGATGTGGGCCGTGCATGCTTTCAATGACTTAAGACTACCAAACATGACATGAAGTGGTTAGTTCATTGCATGTTAATCCTATTAATTAGCAAAGAGACATTAAGTTCTCTCGCCGATAGGAATAAAACAATACATCATGTATTTATTTACATAGGGAGTAGTACATTCTTTGTGACATGCATTGCTAGATATTGCTAGTCAAATACTAAATCCAGGTGGACATGGTAGTACTACTAAATCCAGATGGTGGTGCTAGTACTACTAGTAATACTACCAATGTAATAGTAGCACTGTACTGCCCGTTGGTCAAATTATTACGTGTTGCTCCTCATAGTGAAATGACAAGACCCTGCGTCGGAGATGACACCTGAGTATAGGCGTCGTGTTCGGCATACCTTAGTCAGCCTCACCGTCTACAGTCACTATCATCATGGCTGTAGAGCTAGCCTGCTTACAACTAGCCGTGTTCGACATAATTTCCCGTGCGTAGATGCCAGTGCATTGCATGGAACACCAAGATTGGGGGTGGACGGCGCTGGCAGCGGCCATCGCGCCGGATTTTTCCATGGCCTTCTAGATGTGGCGAGGAGGAGATAAGGCTGATTGTGAGAGACAAGGAGTTGTTTGTAAATAGGGAACAAGTGCGGGCATATTTTTGCAAAACTGGAGAAGTTTGGTTTGTATGCGTCAGATCTAGATCTGACGGCTATTGGTGAAAGATGGCAGGCACACTATCATCACCAACTCAGGACCTCTTTGATTCGCAGGATTTTGAAAACACAGGAACAGGACACGGCAATATTACAAGTTTCAAACTGATATTACAAATGTCAGGAGTAATGTTGCACCTACGAAGAGGGAATTACTAGGAAGTTTACGTAAGAACTTTCGTTACTTTAGGTGGGTGCAGCATTATCGTACAAACTAAAACCACCGCCCTGACAAGTCACTAATGGGCAAATATATTTTCGAGTCTCTGGCCACTTGATGTTTCAAAAACAAATTCAGCTTCTGCGGAGACTTTGTCATTTAGGCTTAGACGCTTGCGGTGATCAGGATGCCATTCATTGTTGCACCAGAGAACGCCAAACCTCATTACCTTGAGCACACTTGCCTCCAGAACAAAGAACCTGGCCAATTTAATCTCAGATGTGCTACCTCGGTAGTCGATCAAATCAATTTTTGTAAGATGGAGATCAAGGCATTCGATGAGATTGTTATACTGAAGCACATTTTTCACTTTCGGGTCTTTCTTTATCTGCAAAAAAGGAGAACATATTAGAGCAGCTGGCTATATAAGATTGTCGTGTCATCAAGAGGTACCAATATCATTCGCTCATACGATAGGGTTGGCTGGCTAGTGATATTTTTTCACTCTCTCTCTCTCTTTCTCTTTCCTCTCTTTTACCTAGGAGCACATGAAGAGCTCGGGCATTTGTTGCCTTCCACTATGTGGCCGATGCCATATTTCTCAAAAGTATGCCACATAATACGCATCGATGTCAAATCAAAAGATTTTGGAACCGCCCTCGCGATGTGAGAGAGTTGGCACCGCTGTGCACACAGACCCACATGTATAAACAAAGCAATCAAACCAACTACACCAGCCTCTCACTCTCCCAAACAAGTGTTTTTTTATTACATCAGTCCTCTCTCTCCCTCCCACGCAAGTGTTTTTTCATTGCGTGAGTTAATTTGGCACCGGAGCAAAGTAGGTGATCCAGATTGGGGCACCAGGTTAGCAATGGAGGGGCATCGATGCCAAATGCATCACAAGTGAATTTGGCACGTGTTTTGGCATACATAGTGGAGGGTTGTTATAGCCCACTTTTGTACTACCTCGTATTTAGTGTAAAATTTTGACAATAGATTTACATAAGAAAATGCCAATGCATGTCACCAAAATTTATACCATTTGAAATTATGTTCAAATACGAATCTAGCGATATTATTTTTAGTGACATGCATTAACATTTTGTCAGTTAAATCTATGGTCAAATTTTGATACTACAAAATAGGAAGAGTAAACCAGGACGGACGTAGTACTTGCTCTTAGGATAACCATAGAGTTACTAGTCTAAGTTACTTTCCACTATGACGAGCCTAGGCTACTATAGTAGTCCAACAAAAAAAGATGCAGGTGATCACGTGAGAAAAAATACTAAAAACATTTCTTTCGGTGTAGTGCGTAGATGCAGTTTTGAACACTACACTTTTCATCGTAATTTGGGAAAATTACAAAAAAAATTGAGCTACATTGTGATTACCGTTTACTAATAGGAAAGAAGTTTCACCTCGATGAGTAGCTTCTCCGTGAACGGAAATCATGTAAGGAATCCAACAACTTGATCCAGATTGGGGCCGATAGATTTTATTGCCAAGATCTTCACTGTGCGCATAGACTGGGTCAAGCTTGTGGGAATCATTTTCTGGAAGACAGTCGTAAATACATCAAGACGGAGAAGAAGATGAGTGATGTACCTAAACGGTTATGGATCCAATAAAGAGTTCGGAGAATTTGGCAGACGAGTACACCAACACTATCAATTTCGGCGCGTCAATGACCCTGATTTTTTTTCGACCTTCTAGATCAGATACAAGCAATCTCTCAAGGAAAGGCGCATTCCCAATGACCATAACGTGGAACAGCTGGAGTGATCTCTTCCCAATTGATCTCTTGTTGCGGGGCCATCAAGACACATAAATCCGTCGGAGATTCATCGAGGCAATGTGGAGGCTAATGAACCCATGGATCTACTCAAGACGAAGGTACTCGAGCACAATACAGCTGCGGAGCAGGTGCTCCATAGCCTTCTTCGAGATGACAACGTCAAAGAGGTCAAGCTGCTTGAGTTGAGGGAGAAGAAGGGCGGGTGCGGCATTAATCTGGGGAAGATAGCAGGAGCTAAAGCTGGTGTGGCGCAGCGTTGGTGTGAGGCGGAGCACGGACAGCGGCAAAGAGCGACATTGTCCAGCTTCAAAGCTGAGCTCCTCGAGCTGGTCTAGGGCAGGGGATAAAAACCACTTGTCGAACTTGGCCTGGACCTTGCGGATGTCAAGGCGTCTGGCTGGCCCAGGGTGCGATGAAAGGATCTTGGAGGCTGCGGCCATGCGTTTGCAATCCCCGTCGCAGAGGCACCTGTCGACGGTGAGGTTGAGGGGGACACAGCGCCAGAGGGGGCACCGCCGCCGGAGAGCAGGGCGATCCAAATGACAGATTTGGTGGGGAGGAGGCCCATGATGACGAGCAGCATGTCGTCGGGGAAGCTGCTGAAGAAGTCCAGGCTCGCCGGATGCGGTTTTGTCTCGAGCCGCCTCCGCTTGTCGGCTGCCTCGCCATCCATCTCAACCGGCGGTGCCGCCGGTGTACACGTGTGCTGGTGTGTGTTGTGTGCTGGCCTGCTGGGTGTGCGCGAGTGCGTCCTTCTGTGCATGCCGCCGCGCAGTGGTGAATTGTGCGCGAGTGCGTCCTTCATGTAGAAGAAGTGTGTCCTCAATGCGCCCTCAATTTACTAGCGTGCGGGGTGCTACCCCGAGTGGTTTCAACTTTGTTTACTTCACCATGTGTCAGATGGGCCTCTAGTTTACTTATTTTCACCCACTTGCACATGGGCCAGCACACGAAGATAGAGAACACGAGCTGACAAGGCAGCATGTGGACTGGTTGAGTGGTCAACTAAACAATATACGAAGCTATACGCTGACACGGTGAGCGTATAACCCGTCGGTATAGAGAGTTCGAGTGAGAGGGGAGGCCTGTGAGAGATAGCAGAGAGAGAGAAAGAGCTACTCCATCCGTTCGATAATGCAGTGCCAACATTTTTTTTAAAGTCAAACTTTTGAAACTTTGACCAAGTTTATAAAGAAATTACTTATATCTACAATACCAAAGATAAATGATAGTATGAAGTAAGTACATGTTCTGATGAATCTAATGATCATTCCAAATGTAAATGTTTTTCTCCACATATACCTGGTCAAACTTTTCTGAGGTTTGACTTTTCAAAACATCCATATGCTTATGGACGTGAGAGAGTCCCTAACTAGGGAGAGAGAGAGAGAGAGTGAAATAGAAAGATTGAGTGAAAAAAGAGAGTGTGTGTGTGTGTGTGTGAAAGAGACATGGACAACACAAGATAAAAGTAGAGAAAAGGCGTCTGTGTTTTATGCAAACATATCACCCATGCATCTTCGACAACGGAAGCAAGGTGAGGAGATAGTGTGTGGTTGTTTGCAACCGAGAGAGAAATACCCCTAGCACGTGGCCAACAGGGGTCTGACAAGCAAGGGAGAGAGGTCGAGAGAGACGTACGGAGAAAATGCACACATGGGGAGGAGAGAGTGTATGTTTGTGATAGAGAGATCCCCTAGAGATTGTGATGGGACTATATGGGTGGGAGATCGAGTGACAAGGTGTGTGCGTGATAGAAGATACCCCGAGAGATATCGAGATAGATGTATGGATGGAAGGAGACAATACATGTGTTCCTGATCTCCCCGAGAGAAATCGAGATAGACCATGCACATGTTTGTGATGGAGACTAAGATTTGCTAGTCATATACATATAGGGGGGACTGCGTGTGCCTACATTTGAGTGAAAGACCATCATACTTGGCCAGGCATGAGATTGTATGTGTGTGCGTGTGAGATGGAGAGATAACAAGGGAGAGAGATAGAGTTTTAGATGGGTCAATCGAGTGCGAGTGAGATATGCATGTGTATGTGTGACCCAGGTAGATGGAGAGTTTGAGAGAGAGAGAGAGAGGGAAGAGCTCCGAGATGACAGAGTGGTGCGTGAGAGAGTTACGGGCAACGAGCCAAGGAATTTGTGTGCGTATGTCGGATGTTGGGTTCTGGCAGACCCTTAAGGTTCGAACTCTGGGGTGCGCATGAAGATCTCTCCCCTACCGATCTACGTCCGATTGACTCGTGAGATCTAAGCTAAAAATGATGAACAACACGAGGGACACAAGGTTTATACTAGTTCGGGACACCGTTGTGGTGTAATACCCTACTCCAGTGTGTGGTGTGGTGGATTGCCTCTGGGCTAATGATGAACAGTATAGGGGAGGAACAGCCTCACGAGAGGTGTTCTTGAGCTGGTGCGATGAACTGCTTGTGTGAGTTCGATCGCCTCTCTCTCTCTAATGAGCGCTCGATCTGTCCCCCAAACTCGGTCCCTCTCTACTGTGGTGGCTAGTCCTATATATAGAAGCCTTGGGCCTCTTCCCAAATATCAAGCGGGAAGGGCACCAACAACGACCATTTTGAAGGGGAACATATAGTACAAGTTATCCTGACTAAAGTTGGTCTTCGTTTGCCAAAGGAACTGGCGATGACGCCATGTTGGGCTCCACGGTGACCTCCATACTGCCGCTCTGCTGGTCTTGGTCTCGTTGCACTGAAATGGCAACCTTTGCCTAATGCCTCGGTACTCCACATCTGTGCTTGCCCCCTTTGCACCAAAGAGGAAACAAGGACACTGCGTAGGCCGGTGCCCTCCTGGTCTCGATCATCATGGCTTGCGTCACGAGCACCTCGCGAGGTACCCTGCCTTGATCTCTCTGTCTCCTCGCGAGCCTGCCTAGCGAGGCCGTTGTTGAGGAAGCCTAGCATCGTCCGCCCCGCGAGGCTTGGCCCATCGCGAGGGTCTTGAGTCTTGCGCCGATGAAGGTGGGCCGCGCTGGGCCACCACTTGAGCCACGCCGCAGGCCGCAGGCAGGCAAGTCTGGGGACCCCCATTCCTAGAACGCCGACGGTAACCCCCGGGCCCAAGGCGCGCTCGGACTTGGCTTAGCAGGGAAGCGAAGGGGCAAGTGCGGAGCGCCACGAGCCCCATCAGCCTGCGGCCTTGGGCGCCGCGTGGCGGTTGATTGGACGTGGGTGTCTTCGCTTCCCCACGCTGCCTCGGCAACTGCTCGACTGACAAAAGGCTGGCTCTAGGTTAGCCTTACCTCATTACTCTCGTTCTCCTTCCTCCAGATCCCCTTTCTTGCTCCTCGCCTTCCTGCCTCCAAGATCTCCAGATTCGCCGCATTCTTTCTCCCTCCTTCGCCTTCGCGATGCCGCCGAGCGGGTCTCTGGAGCTCTGCCTGCAGCACGCTGACTGCAGCACCCTTGCGACTGGAGCGGAGGTTGCGGTCGTCGCTCCGGGCAAGGTCTTCATGACCCGGGGCTGGGGCGAGATCGCCCGGGTCTACCGGACAGGGGGTGCCCTCGTAATTCATCTTGAATACGATGGTGCCTCCTTGATGTTCTTCAATGTTTTCGACATAGAAGGACGTTGGCTGGAGTGCTGCCCCAAGGAAAGCGGCTGGGGCACCAACGTGGCGAGGGCCAGGCTGGCCAATCGCCTCCCCAGCAGTTCCTCAGGAAGCAGCGGAGGAGCCGGAGGATCCAGCGACTCCCCTGAGCTTCATGTGACCCCGAAGAAGGGCGACGACAGCTACGAGCCCCCGAGCTCACGTCGCGCTCGGAGCAGGGCGGCTGCATCTGGCCGCCAGCGCAGCTGATCTGGATGGGGTTGGCGTCGGCGCCTGGCGGCCCACTGTTGATGATGGCGTCTCCTCCGGAGGCGCGCGTAGTTAAAGCTCCTTAGGATTAGCACCTTTTGTTCCCTACGAGGAATCGAAGTAACACCCCGTGGGGGTATGTAAGGCGCCTGCCATGTCTTTTGTGAATATTATGTCCTTATTATGAATCGATGTGAGATGCATGTCATGTCCTGGCTCGGCTCCCCTTTCTTTCCTCACGAGGGCTTGGTGCTCTACGCTGACAGGCCCCGGTCCCGAGGCAGGCTTCAGCCGTCGCTGGTATGCCAGGTGGCGATGCCATGGTCAAGGCCAGGAGGTGAGCGGCCCAAGGTCCAGTAAGATCCCCTGAGTCGCGATGCTCAGGAGGTCCCCCTTAGCGTTCAAGCAGCCTCCGTTGGGCGAGAAAGGAAGGTAGCGGCGCCACGACAGGGTTGCACTAGGCGAGGGTTTGGCGTCACGTTGATTTAGCTTTTTCGGAAGCGTGACTTATCTCATGAGCTTGGAGTCGTTCTTCGGCGAGGTGCCTAGCCCGCGTGCCGGCAGCTGGGGTGTCGCTGGGCTGGGTCCTCATGAGCTTCTCCCCTCTTCCCCGTGCTTTCCTTTATGCTATACGTCCTCAGGTCCCGGCCCTCGAGCGAGCTCAGCCACCGCTAGTATGACAGGTCGCGATGCCGTGAGTCAAAGCCAAGGGTGAGGGCTGGAGAGCCAGTAAGGGCCCATGAGTCGCGATGCTCAGGCACCCCCCTTTTAACGCGTGAGCGGATCGTGCGGGAGAAAGGGGAAGGGAGCTCACGACGCCCCCCACATTATTCCTTAACCGGATCCTGCACACCAACACGAGGAAAGCAAGGGCTGCCATTGCGGTTGTCGACCAGCCATTGGTTGCTCCGAGGGAGTGATTGAGGCACTGAGGGCCTGGTGAGGTAGCGCATTTGCGGGGCTGCCGCAGCCAGAGCTCGACCACTCAGATTTGTCGGTGTTGCAGGGACGGACCCATGCGCATGCCCGTGCCAGAGCGAGCAGCTCCGAAGGTAGGTGTCAATCGAGTAGGTGATTATCTTGAGCAGGTTAAGCATGAAGAAGCAAATCAACTTAGATAGATGCAGAGAAAAGCAAACGCCACCGAGTCTAGCCCGAGCGGCTTGGGGATGATGCAGCCCGAGGGGCTCCCCCAACAAGGTAAGCTGAAGATAAAAGCAAAATTGATTCATGCCGCAGGGACAGGCCCACGCGACCTGGGAATGATGCAGCCCTGAGGGCGCTCCCAGCTGAAACGAAAACTTGAAAGAAGTCACCTGATACCATTGAAGAGCGAGTGTTGGAGTAGCTGACGATGCGAGGTGAGGAAGCCAATCCTAACGAGCCCTCGGGGCTCCGAGCCTAGGGAGGCTCGTGAGGTCCGGGCGGCTCGGTGAGGTCCATCTCCATCTCCTCCAGGAACGCGTGATGCTTGACCACCTGAGCTTCCAGAATGCTTCTCATCAGGTGCTGGCAGGCTGCAGCCGCATTCGGCACGCCGAAGGGCATGCAGACGTAGCTGTGCGTTGGACCCGCGCAACGCCCCACGCGCGGAGGCCAGAAACACTCCTGAGATGCGACTCGATTGAGCCCTGGGTAGTCGATGCAGATGCACAGCCCGCCATCCTCGCCTGGATGGGGAGCTACGCTGGGCAGGCGGCGGATGCCACGCATGATTCTTGATTCCTGTAACTCCTGAGCGACCTTGGTGATGAACTCCTGAGGGTTGGGCCCTCCTTTCCTTACGCCTTCCTGAGGGAAACGTGTCAAGAAGCACGCCTCCAAGTGGTGCCCAAGCGCCTCCCTCGTGATTTTGGAAAAGTCAGTGGCTCCCCAGGAGAAAGCCCCCGAGCCTTGCCCGAGGAGGGCGCCGGGCGCGCCTTCCTATGCGACAGAGGGTGGCGCCCCTTGGTTGGGCGCAGGTCCAGATGTGGCACCTCCGGGGGTGCCTGCCTCCCGAGGCTTTGAGCCAGGTGATGTCTTCTTCTTCTTGGGAGCTGCTCTAGGGAGGTTTCCACTCTTGCTGTCCGGGTCCTTGATTGACGCGACCTCGAAGGCACGCTCGAGGGAGCACACCGCATCCTTCTCTTCACAGGGGACCGTGATGACCCCACCGCTTCCTGGCATCTTGAGGACGTTGTAGCCATGGTGAGTCACTGCCATGAACTTAGCCAGGGCGGGGTGCCCGAGGATGGCATTGTATGGCAGGCGAATGTGGGCGACGTCGAAGTTAATGAGCTCAGTGCGGTAGTTGTTGCACTGTCCAAAGGTGACAGGAAGGCGGACTTGCCCTATCGGGACAGTGGAACCATCAGTGACTCCTGAGAAAGGCTTGGTTGGCTGAAACTCATCATATGGCACTTGGAGATTGTTGAACGTCTCGACGGACAGGACGTTGAGCCCTGCCTCACCGTCGACGAGGGTCCTGGTAACTTGCACGTTGTTGATGACTGGGGAACAGAGCATTGGGAGGACACCGGCCGTTGCCATGCACTTGAGATTATCCGCTGAACTGAACGTGATGGCGCACGCGGACCACCTAGGAGGCGCGCGTGGCCTCAAGCTTGGGGAGGATTGCATTCACCTCACGAGCAAATTGCTTGAAGATACGCTGAGAGGCTAGGGCCTGAGCGCTACCCAAGATGCAAGTGATTGCGCGCGGCTCTTGGAAGCCCCCAGCCCCCTCGTCCTGATGATGGTTTTCATTCCTTCTTGGTGGTGGTGGCAGAGGGGGAAGTCCTGCATTGACTTGCGGGCGATCCTCACGAGGCTGATCTCTCCAAGCTCCCTCGCGAGGCTGGTCCTACCATCGGTCCTCATGAGGCCGGTCACGCCACCCTTGATGAGGGCCACGGTCGTGCCATCGTCCTCTGCCTCTTGCTCCGCCTCAGCCGTAGCCCCAATCGTTGCGCTCGGGGCGTCGACTGACCCGGCCTTCTCGCATGGCCCATAGCTCTTGACATTCGTTGGTGTTGTGAGTATGGAGATCGTGGTACACACAGTACTGGCTACCTTGGACGACTCTGGCTGGTCCCTGCCGCGCTTTCTGTTTGGCTCTGCTGCGAGCACGACTGCTCCCTTGCGCTTCACGTCTTTGGCCTTGGCTTTCTTCTCCTCTGGGTCTACTACTGGGAGCTCGATAAGGGAGAGGCGTCCCTCCTCAGCCCTTGCGCACTTGGTCACCAGGTTGAATAGCTCCAGAGACATACACAGGTCTTCATGGATCTCCAGCTCCTCCTTCATCCTGACGTCGTGGACGCCATCAGAGAACGCCGAAATGATGGCCTCCTCAGTCACCCTGGGAATCTTGAGGCGAGCGTTGTTGAAGCGCTGGATGTACTTCTGCAAGGTCACTCCGGGCTGCTGCTTGATGCGGCGCAAGTCACCCTGTAGGATCGAAAGTATGTCTAGAGGGGGGGTGATTAGACTACTTGACCAAATAAAAACTTATCATTTTCCCAATTTTAGTCTTTGGCAGATTTTAGCTATCTTAGCACAAGTCAAGCAATCTTAACACAATTCAAGCAAGAATGCAAAGAGTATATGAGCAGCGGAAAGTATAGCATGCAACTTGCAAGAATGTAAAGGGAAGGGTTTGGAGAATTCAAACGCAATTTGGAGACACGGTGATTTTTGAGTCGTGGTTCCGATAGGTGGAGCTATCGTACATCCACGTTCATGGAGACTTCAACCCACGAAGGGTAACGGTTGCGCGAGTCCACGGAGGGCTCCACCCACGAAGGGTCCACGAAGAAGCAACCTTGTCTATCCCACCATGGCCGTCGCCCACGAAGGACTTGCCTCACTAGCGGTAGATCTTCACGAAGTAGGCAATCTCCTTGCCCTTACAAACTCCTTGGTTCAACTCCACAATCTTGTCGAAGGCTCCCAAGTGACACCTAGCCAATCTAGGAGACACCACTCTCCAAGAACTAACAAATGGTGTGTTGATGATGAACTCTTTCCTCTTGTGCTTCAAATGATAGTCTCCCCAACACTCAACTCTCTCTCACAGGATTTGGATTTGGTGGAAAGAAGATTTGAGTGGAAAGCAACTTGGGGAAGGGTACAGATCAAGATTCATATGGTAGGAATGGAATATCTTGGCCTCAACACATGGGTAGGTGGTTCCTTCTCAGAAATAGCAAGTTGGAAGTGTAGCTTTGTTCTGATGGCTCTCTCCACGAATGAAGAGGAGGTGGAGGGGTATATATAGCCTCCACACAAAATCTAACCATTACACACAACTTGCCAAACTCGGTGAGACCGAATTGGTAAACTCGGTCGGACCGATTCAACAAATCTAGTGACCGTTAGGATTTTCGGTGGGACCGACATGCAACTCGGTAGGACCGATATGGTTAGGGTTAGGGCTATCGGATTTCGGGTTTCGACAGACCCTTGAGGTTCAAACACTGGGGTGCGCGCAGAGATTTCGCCCTCTACCTACCTGCTCCTCGCCGCCTCGCTAGGATCTAAACTACGAAAGGAACAACACAAGGGACTTAGAGTTTATACTGGTTCAGGCCACCATTGCGGTGTAATACCCTACTCCAGTGTGTGGTGTGATGGATTGCCTCTTGGGCTGATGATGGACAATACAAGGAGGAACAGCCTCGCGAGGGTCTGTTCTTGGCTAGTGCGATGAACTACTAGGGGAGTTCAGTCGCTCTCTCTACTGGTTTCTTGGCGAGGATCCTCTCTCTGTCTCTACCTTGTGGTGGCTAGTCCTATTTATAGGCAAAGACCCTGGGCCTCCTCCCAAATATTGAGCGGGAAGGGCGCCAACAATTGGCCATTTTGAAGGGGAACATCAGGTACACTTATCCTGACTAAAGTTGGTCCTCGCCTGTCAAAGTCTCTGGTGGTGACGCCTGCTTGGGCTCCACAATGACTTCTTTCCTGCCGTTGGGCTGGTCTTAGTCTTATTGCACCGAAATGGATGCCTTTGCTTGATGCTCTCGCCTGCACTTGCTCCCTTTGCATCAAAGAGGAAAGGAGGACACTGCGCGGGCTAGCACCCGACTGGCGCCCTTGGTCGTCATGGCTTGCGTCATGGGCACCTCGTGAGGTACCCCGCCTTGATCTCCCCGCCTCCTCATGAGCCAGCCTGATGAGGCCGTGCCTGAGGAAGCTTCTGTCGTCCGCCCAGCAAGGCTTGGCCCCTCGCGAGGGTCTTGAGCTTGTGTTGATGAACATGGGCCGTGCTGGGCCCCCCTTTGAGCCACGCCACAGGCCGCAGGCAGGCAAGTCTGGGGACCCCCGTTCCCAGAACGCCGACAGTAGCCCCCGGGCCCAAGGCCCGCTCGGACTTGGCCGAGCAGAGAGGCGAAAGGGCAAGTGCGAAGCGCCGCGGGCCCTAACAGCCTGCGGCCTTGGGTGCCACGTGGCGGTTGATTGGACGTGGGTGCCTCAGCAACCGCGCGAGTTGATAAAGGAGCGGCATCCGTCTAGGGTTTGCTTCTTTTTGCTTCCTCCGGTTGCTTCTCAGATCCCCTTTCTTGCGCCTCTCCTTCCTGCCTTCGAAATCTTCAGATCTACTCCGTCCGCGCGCCCTAGCAAGACATGGCGCCTCGCCAGGCCCCGGCCGGAGCTTGGTACTCGTCCTCCTTGGACTCGCCGAACGTGTCGGAGGCGAGCCTTGCCCGGGTGCGCCAGATGGCGGCGGCGCAGGGCATCGATGGGGCGAAGGTGTTCAAGGCCGGCTTTGCCCTTCCTGAGGGCCAATGGAGCACCTTCTATCCGTCTTTGTGAGCGCCATTGTTGCCGGTCTGGTGCCTGCCTTTTCTGAGTTCTTCTTCTCTTTCCTCCGCCATTACAAGCTGCAAGCTCTGCATCTCCACCCCAACTCTGTCCTTCTTCTGGCAATCTTCGCCTACTATTGCGAGGCTCACGTAGGGGTGCGGCCCTCAGTGGCCTTGCTGCGCCACTATTCTCCCTCCGGACCTCTCGTGGTCCCATCTCTGCGTGCACGAGCTTCGTCACATACGGTAGCTCCATCGCCATTTCGAACCCCGGGAAGAGGATTGAGGGCTTCAGGAGCAAGTGGGTCTTGGTAGATGCTGGGCGCATCCACCCTCGGCTGATCTTGCCCACGGGGCACCCCGCGAGCTCCGACGACTGGTCCCGAGTGGAGCTCGTGGACCCCCGCGCGAGGCTGGTGTTGGAGAAGATGGACACGGATCTTAGGTCGGCCAGCATGGCGGCGGCGAAGCTGACTGGCGCATCACTGCTGAGGGAATTCCTGGAGCACCAGCTGGCTCCGCTTCGTCAGTACCCACTTCTGATGTGGAGGCCCCAGCCGAGCCCCGCGGTCTTGGCCGACGAGGATCTGGCTGCGGTTCTCCAGTCTTTGGTCGGGGGCGACGTGGCGAGGCCCTTTTCCCGCTCCTACGCCCCTGTTTCTCCGCGAGGAATGGGAGCAGGTAGTGGATTCCATGCCCGTCTTGAACGGGGACGGGCCCGTGCCCGCGGAGGCTCCCGAGGACCCGGTGGATGTGTCCTCCGGCGACTCCAGCGAAGGGAAGGAAGAAGGGGAGCGGGAAAAAGGGCCTGACTCCGAGGCGACCGACGGAGAGTCGAGGGCTCCCCCCCCCTCGGCGTAGGTCCCGCACTCTCCGCCTTTCTCTGAGTGATGACGACGAGGATTACGACGAGCAGGGCAGCGGGAGCCTGCCCCTGATCCCGAAGAAGGACAGGACCGGGCTGATCCCCCGCGGGTCTGCCCCGGCCCCGAGGCGATCCGCGGACGCGCCTCCTGCTCCCGAGCTCCTTGAGGCTGATCCTTGCAGCTGGCTCTCAAGCTTCAAGTATGGCCGGAGGCTGCTCGAGCTCGCGAGCGACGACTGTAAGTGCTTGATTCCTGTCTTATTTCTTGTTCTGTTGCTGAGGCTTGACGTTCGTATCTCCCGGCTAGGCTGGCGCCCGCGGCAATTAAGTCGAAGGGAGCTCCTGAGGTTCCATCCAGGGCAGCGCCTCTGCCCGCGAAAGAAGGTGACCGTGACGCACGGGCCTCTCCTGCCCGGGCGTCCTCGCGAGGCCTGGCTGAGCCGGCTGGGGCGAACTCAGCCCCCACGGACCAAGCGACTCCCGAGGTGCCCTTGCCTGATGCCGCCACCACAGCCGTTGGGGCGCAGCAGGCTCCACCTCAGGATACTGTGGTCACACTGCCGTCTTCTCCTCCTACTCCACCGACTGCTATTTCCCTGACTCCTCCTACTGTTCTGGATCGTGCTGCTGTCGAACTGGACCGTCTGCGGCAGGATCTTTTGGGCGCCGACCCCCATTTAGTGGACGGGCGCTTGGAGCTAGCTTCTGGCTGGATTCGCTCCAACGCTTTGATTCAGGCGGCGCTAGTCCAGGCCTCGACGGCTTGCGACGAGGAGAAGCAGGTCGTCCTTGGGGCGAAGGCTGCTCGCGACGCCGCCTTGGGGGAGGTGGCTGATGTCCGAGGTCGCTGCAAGGCGCTGGAGAGCGAGCTGCAGGGCCTGCGGGACCAGCTCGCCGAGGAGCCCCGCCTTCGCCAAGAGCGGGAGGAAGGCAAGAAGGCTCGCGAGGCGGCCGTCAAGGACCGGGACGCCAAGCTCAAGAAGCGCCGTGACCACCTAGGCGCGCTGGAGCAAGAGTTGGAGGCGAGGAAGGTCGAGCTGGACGGCAAGGCACGGGTTCTTGCCGAGGATTGCGTGGCCTTCACGGAGATGGAGGTGAAGGCTCGCACCTTGCTGAAGACGCTTTATGACAGCGGCCTGGAGAGCCCGCTGGCCGGCACCGAGGACGGCCCCGCCAAGCTGTTTCCCTTCCTGGTTCGTGCTCTTGAAGATGCCACCCTTGACCTTGGCCCTACGGCTGAGGCCGAGGCGCGCATCTTGTCTTCAGCAGCGCTGAAGCGGGTCCTTACCCACATCTATCTTCGCGACCCCAACATCGACCTTGACAGCCTGCTGGAGCCAGCGAGCGGCAAGCTTGCCGCTACCGTAGCTGAGGCCGTGAAGGGTCACGCAGAGGCTCTTCTGGGGAAGTTCCGGGCCTTCAGCACCAAGCCGAAGCGGGGCGCTGCCGACCCTGCAGCTCCACAAAGCAAACCCGCTCCGTGCAGCTCCACCGCCGACAAGTGACTCCATTGTGGCTCCCGTCCTGCTTTTAATTCCTGCACATGTACCATGCCTCGGGGAGGCGTTAAAACTTGCATTTGGTGTTGTGACAACAGTATGGACTGTAATATTTGCTTTTGAATTCCTTGAAATTTGCACTTTTCCTTCCTACTTGCTTATGTTCTACGCCGGCAGAGCCCGGCCCCGCGCATACCTCAGCCGCCGTTAGCCCCGACAGGAAACCAGGACGGGGCCAAGGAGTGAGGGGCTACGTGACAAGTTAGGCTCCTGAGTCGCGATGCTCAGGAGCCCCCCTTGGCGCTCGAACAGCAAGTAGGGAGGTGAGATGTGGGGGTGACTCCTTAGGGAGGTGAGATGCGGGTGGATCTACCATTCTACGTCTGCAGAGCCCGGCCCCGCGCATACCTCAACCGCCGTTAGCCTTTCGGAACTAAGGAGTGAGGGGCTACGTGACCAGTTAGGCTCCTGAGTCGCGATGCTCAGGAGTCCCCTTGACGCTCAAACGGCCTTCGTACCTTGGCTCCACTCGGGGAGAGATGCGCGAAGAACCAGGCCCGGGGGGCCTGGCTGGGTGGCGTGCATCTGGGCGTGACCCAGGCGCAGCCCCCGTGCCCAGCCCCCTCGTGCGGCACTCCCGAGGGGAGGCGTTGCGATGAGGCTAGACACTGAGCTCTGGGCTCCCTGAGGTTGATGCAGCCCGGGGGCCACCCTCAGTTGTTTATCACCAGTGCGGAGCATAGTGCTTCCGTATGTGTACGGGCATAGCCCCTCCTCAGCAGTGTCGTCAGCCAGCGCGGAGCATGGTGCTTACACTGGTGCGTGGGAGGGGGCTCCCCTCCGGGAGGAGCCCTCAGGGCGTGTACAGCCCCGCCCTGACACGTGGCTAGCACGGTAGGGCCTGACGAGATGTATCTGGGCACCCGTGAGCCAGTGCGGGACTCATGGGGCCCTACCTCAAGGTGGGTTGCGCCTGGCACTGGGCCTTATCTTGGGATGTGTTCCTGCAAATTTGGTTAGATGTCGAAGCTCTACGTCCTCGGGTCCCGACCCTCGAGCTGGTCTCAGCTGTCACTGGTTTGCCGGGGCGCGATGCCGTGGACAAGGCCAGAGGGTGAGGGCAGGAGAGCTAGTAAGAGCCCTGAGTTGTGATGCTCAGGTACCCCCCCTTTAACGTGCAAGCTTGGTTAGATGTTGAAACTCTACGTCCTCGGTTCCCGGCCCTCGAGCTGGTCTCAACCGTTGCTGGTATGCCAAGTCGCGATGCCGTGGACAAGGCCAGAGGGTGAGGGCTGGAGAGCCAGTAAGAGCCCTGAGTCGCGATGCTCAGGTACCCCTCCTTTAACGCGCAAGCTGCCGACATCAAGGAAGAAAAGGTGCCACGGACAGGCACCAAATAACAAGCATGATGGGTCGAAAGCATGGCCCGAAGATAAACACAAGAGGCGTACACGCCGCTGGGTCTGACCCAAGCGACTTGGGGATAATGCAGCCCGAGGGGCGCCCCCAACAAAGTAAGCTAAAAACACGAGCAAAAGGGATACATGCCGCAGGGACGGACCCACGTGGCCAGGGAATGATGCAGCCCTGAGGGCGCTCCCAGCTGGAAACGAAACTTGAAAGATGTCACCTGATGATGTTGAAGACGAAGGGGTGTTGGTGTAGAAGACCCGGTGGGCTGCAGGAGCTGATCCTCACGAGCCCACAGGCCCTGGGGCCTCGGGAGGCTCCGGAGGCGCTGGTGACTCCTCGCGGACCATCTCCATCTCCGCCAAGGCTGCAGAACGCCTAACCTCTTGAGCCTCCAGGTTGCCCTTCATGAGGTGCTGGTACATGGCAGCCGCGTTCGGCAAGCCGTAAGGCATGCGAACGTAGCCGTGGGGTGGACCTTCGTAGCGCCCCACTTGCGAGGGCCAGAGGCGCTCCTGAGGCGGCTCAGTTGAGCCCTAGTATGTCGATGCAGACGCGCAACGCACCATCCTCTCCTGGATGGGGAGCCATAGCGGGTAAGCGGCGGCTACCTCTCATGACTCTTGACTCCTGTAGCTCCTGAATGGCCTTGCTGACGAATTCCTGTGGGTTTGGATCTCCTTGCCTTGCTCCTTCTTGAGGGAAACGTGCTTCGAGACACGCCTCCAAATGGTGCCCAAGCGCCTCCCTCGTGACCTTGGCGAGGTTGGCGGCCCTCCAGGGGAGAGCCCCCGAGCCCTGCCTGAGGAGGGCGCCGGGCACGCTTCCCTATGCGACGGAAGGAGGTTCCCCCTGGGCAGGCGTGGGCCCTGAGGGGCCTGCCTCCTGAGGGGCCGGGCCGGACGATGTATTCTTCTTCTTAGGGGCGGTCTCGGGAAGCCTCCTACTTCCGCGATCCAGGTCTTCCAGTGATGCGGCCTGAAAGGCTCGTTCCAGGGAGCACACCGCGTCTTTCTCTTCGCAGGGCACCGTGATGACTCCGCCACTTCCTGGCATCTTGAGGATGTTGTAGCCGTGGTGGGTTACGGCCATGAACTTGGCCAGCGCTGGATACCCGAGGATGGCATTGTATGGCAGGCGAATGTGGGCGACGTCAAAGTCGATGAGCTCGGTGTGGTAGTTTTCGCGCGACCCGAAGGTGACAGGGAGGCAGACCTGCCCAATCGGGACCGTGGGGCCGCCGGTGACTCCGGAGAAAGGCTTGGTATCATGCCCTCGATGCGGCTATAGCTCCCACGTGTCGAGGCACGACTTAGAGGCATAACCGCATTGAAAGCAATGTCGCAAGTCAGGCAATCATTACAACATCCCATGTAATATATAATAAAAGGGGGAGATAACATAGTTGGCTTACACTCGCCACGTCACATCAGAGTACATAAATAACATCCATCAAACAAATCACTCATGGCCCGACTACGGTGCCAAAATAGAAAAGACCCCCAACATGCGACAAGGTCCTGAATCGATAACCCCAACTAGGCACCACTACTGATCATCTGGAAAGGACACGTAGTATCGCTGAGAGTCCTCGTCGAACTCCCACCTGAGCTCGTAATCGTCAACTGGAGCAGTATCACCTGGACTTGCATCTGGAGTTGTAGTATCTGTGAGCCACAGGGACTCAGCAATCTCACACCCACGCGATCAAAACTATTTAAGCTCATAGGAATGGATAAGGCAAATATATGTGGAGCTGCAGCAAGCGACTAGCATATGTGGTGGCTAACTTATACGCAAAGAGAGCGAGAAGAGAAGGCGAAGCACGAGCGAGAAGCTAAAGGAACATCCTGCGCAAGCATAACTCCAACACCGTGTCCACTTCCCGGACTCCACCGAGAAGGGGCCCTCACGGTAACACACACGGTTGATTCATTTTAATTAAGTTTAGTTCAAGTCATCTACAACCGGACATTAACAAATTCCCATCCGCCCATAACCGTGGGCACGGCTTTCTTAAGATCAATCCCTACAGGGGGGTCCCAACTTAGCCCATAACAAGCTCTCACGGTCAACGAAGGAATAGACCTCCACCCAAGACACACCGATCAGACTCGGTATCTTGGTACAACAAGATGATTCGACAGGTTAAAACAAGTCCAGCAACACCGCCCGAATGTGCCGACAAATCCCGATAGGAGCTGCACATATCTCTTTCTCAGGGCACACTCAGATGAGCAATCCGTACAACTAAAACCAAACCTTGAGTTTCCCCGAGGTGGCGCTGCACAGGGCTCTAGTTCGGACCAACACTCAGAGGAGCACTGGCCCGTGGGGGGCTAGAATAAGATGACCCTCGGGCTCCGGAAACCCAAGGGAAAAGGGGCTAGGTGGCAAATGGTAAAACCAATGTTGGGCATTGCTGGAAAAGCTTTAATCAAGGCGAACTATCAAGGGGTTCCCATTATAGCCCAACCGCGTAAGGGACGCACAATCCGGGAACATAACACCGATATGACGGAAACTAGGGCGGCAAGAGTGGAACAAATCACTAGGCGAGAGGCCGAGCCTTCCACCCTTTACCAAGTATATAGGTGCATTAAGATAACATAGCAATATAATGATATCCCAACAAGAATATAAATGTTCCAACAAGGAACGGCTCCAATCTTCACCTGCAACTAACAACGCTATAAGAAGGGCTGAGCAAAGCGGTAACATAGCCAATCAATGGTTTGCTAGGACAATGGTGGGTTAGAGGTTCAACATGGCAATTGGGAGGCTGACAAGCAAAAGGTAGGCATCGTAGCAGTGGCAAAGCAAAAGAGCGAGCAAACTAGCATAGCAAAGATAGTAGTGATTTCGAGGGTATGATCATCTTGCCTGCACAGTTGTCAGAGTTGACTGGATCCTCACAAGCAAACTCAACGGGCTCCTCGGTAGCGAACTCGTCTCCCGGCTCTACCCAACAAGACAAACAAGCAACAAGGATACAATCAACCACGGGCAAGACCAAGCAATATGATGAAATGACGATATGCTATGCGGGATGCGATGCGGGATGCAAAAATACAAGATATGACAGGAAATGCATGAACCTGGCATCAACTTGGAAAAACCAAGTGTGCCACTGGATAGAGGGGATGAAATCGCTTGAAAACGATATAAAGATCATAGGAATCGGAGCTACGGTTTAGAAATGGCAAGCGTTTTAAGATATGACACCGGTCTGCGATTTACAGCAAGTAGGCATCTAAATGCAACGAAATGAACATGCTACAGCCACCAAACATGAAAACAAAATACATGGCAGTGATGTACACAAGATGGTTGACAAAACACTAGCACTGAGCCATAGGCAAATTCATCCATTAAGAGGTTCAAACAGGCATGGCTAAAACGCAAATGCAAAACAGATTTCAGACTTGGTGAAATCAACACTAGTCTGAAATTTCAGATCGCGAAGCTCTCTTCGGAGCAGAAAAACAACATGATAGAAAACCTGAACATGACAAATAAGAACATGGCATGGAGCTATTCATCAAGCTTAATAAAACACCCAAAGTGACCTGGGGCCAAAAGGGTTCACAAAATACTCTACCGAGCTCACGAACATCGCTCGAACACAATCAGTTTTCAGACTTAGTGAAAACTGAGACATGCTGAAATTTAACTCACGAAGGCATGTAAACGAGCTCGATGCACTCTCTACGGTGCAAGTCATGGCAAGGAAAGCATATAACCAGCAAGAAGGCACAAAGTGCTAGCTACACATGGCAAGAACGAAGGCATAGCATGCATGGAACTCTAACGGTAGCATCGGCGAAATCGCAAACAAGTTGACGATCTGCCCAGATTAACAACGAAGCAAAAGTTGAGCTTGATTGAGTCAACCTAGAGCACACCACAAATGCCAACAAAGACATGGATGGATAGAGCATGACATAAATATCAAAACTCCCTTACTGATCATCCTCAAAAGAGGCACGGATCGCTTGGAAACAAGCTGGACATATAGCATCATGAACTAAAATATCCCAGACTTGCACAAGACAACACACACATCCTAAAAATGCATGGGTGGCACCTCTGGAAAGAAGACAAAATGCTTCACAATACATCCCAAAGGGGCACAGGCATATCATGCACGGATTAAACATAGCAAAAATGACAAAAGTGCATGATGAACTAACGGTTCTGCAATTTAACTCACGAAGCCTCCTTCTAACAGCATTTTGGGTATCAAGATGACCTCAAATGCAAATGATGCAATGGAATGAAATGATGTACATGTCGAGACGAAGATTTTGATATATCATACGCCTAAAACGGATCTACGGTTGCGGAGATACGAGCAGTCAAACATCGCATAAAAATTAGGGTTACGGGGATGAAAAGTCAACCTAGAGGATTAGATCTCAGATCTGGCGCGGTTTACGGAGTTCGCCGGAAACACTGTAGCTGCTCGCCGGAGTTGCGCCGGAGAGGCCCAGGAGCTCGCCGGAGCTCGGGGAAGAGGCCGGGGAGGTCGGGGTCGCCGGATCCGGCACTCCCGCGGCCGGATCTGGCCGGAGACGCGGCGAGGAGGCGGCAGCCGGTCGGGGGGCGGCGACCGGAGCGCGGCGGCGGTGGGGCGCCGGCGACGCAGGCGGCGGTGGCCCGGCGACGAGGGAGAAGAAGCGGGGCGCGGCGGAGGGGAGTGGCCCGGTCGGACGAGGAGGCGGGCTCCCCGCGGGCTCGGGCGGGCCGGCGCGACCGCGGCGATGTGGGCGCCCGTCCGGGACACGTGGCGCGGCGGCGTTGGCTGAGGCGGGCGGCTGGGTGGAGCGGACGCTGTCCGGCGCGGGCCGGACACGTCCGTCGGCGGCGGAGGAAGGAGATCTGATTTTTTTTTAGGGTTTCGGGGAGAGGGAGAGATCCGAAAACGGAGGGGTGTATATATAGGCATAGAGGGAGCTAGGAGAGTCCAAATGAGGTGCGGTTTTCGCCCACACGATCGTGATCGAACGCTCTAGGACATGGAGCAGAGTTTGGTGGGTTTTGGCCCAAATTTGGGGGGTGTTGGGCTGCAACACACACGAGGCCTTTTCGGTCCCTCGGTTAACCGTTGGAGTATCAAACGAAGTCCAAATGACCCGAAACTTGACAGGCGGTCTACCGGTAGTAAACCAAGGCCGCTTGGCAAGACTCGGTCCAATCCGGAAATGTTTAAACCCCACACAAGAAAGAAAGGTAGAAATGACCACCGGAGGAGAACGAAACGCCGGAATGCAAAACGGACAACGGGGAAAATGCTCGAATGCATGAGATGAACATGTATGCAAATGCAATGCACGTGATGACATGATAAGAGATGCCCGAAAAAGAAAACAACACACGGAGACAAAGACCCAAACCCGAGAAATAAATATAACTTAGCGCCGGAGACGGCAAGAGTTGGATACAAATATGGAAAGTATATCTAGGGCGTTACAACACTCCACCACTACGAAAAGATCTCGTCCCGAGATCTAGAACTGAAAGAACTCCGGGTACTCAGAACGGAGGTGATCCTCGCGTTCCCAGGTAGCTTCACGGTCGGAATGGTGTGACCACTTGACTTTGAGAAATTTGATTGACTTGTTGCGAGTCTTGCGTTCAGTCTCTTCGAGAATAGCAACTGAGTGCTCACGATAGGAGAGATCTTCTTGGAGCTCAATGTCCTCGAAGTTGACGGTGCGGTCAGGAGTCTTGAAGCACTTTCGAAGCTGAGAGACATGGAACACATCATGAACATTTGCAAAGTTTGAAGGAAGCTCGAGTTGATAGGCGAGGTCGCCTCTCTTGCTGACAATCTTGAAAGGTCCCACGTATCTAGGGGCAAGCTTCCCTTTGATACCGAAGCGACGAGAACCTTTCATGGGAGAGACGCGGAGGTAAACATGATCTCCAATCTCGAAAACCAGATCACGGTGCTTACTATCATAGTAGCTCTTCTGGCGGGACTGGGCTGCTTTGAGGTTATCACGAATGACTTTGCACATCTCTTCTGCTTCTGTGATTAAGTCATTACCCAGCAGCTGACGTTCACCGGTTTCAGACCAGTTGAGAGGGGTACGGCACTTCCTGCCATACAGAATTTCAAAGGGGGCCTTGCCCGAACTTGCTTGAAAGCTGTTGTTGTATGAGAATTCAGCATAAGGAAGACAATCCTCCCACTTCATGCCGAAGGAGATCACACAAGCCCTGAGCATATCTTCAAGAATCTGATTGACACGCTCGACTTGACCGCTTGTTTGAGGATGGAAAGCTGTGCTGAAGCGGATGTTGGTGCCCATGGCTTTCTGAAAAGAATCCCAAAACTTGGAGGTAAAGATGCTGCCACGGTCTGAAGATATCACTTGAGGAATACCGTGCAGAGAGACAATGCGAGAGGTATAGAGTTCCGCCAATTGAGCTGCAGTGATTGACTCTTTGATAGGCAGAAAATGAGCCACTTTGGTGAGCTTGTCGATGACGACAAATATAGCATCATTGCCACGCTTGGACTTTGAAAACCCAGTCACGAAGTCCATTTCAATGTGGTCAAACTTCCATTCTGGAATGGCAAGAGGTTGGAGGAGACCAGCTGGCCTTTGGTGTTCTGCCTTCACTCTTCTGCAGACATCACATTCGTTCATGAATTGAGCGATCTCGCGCTTCATTCGAGTCCACCAATAAGCTTGCTTGAGGTCCTGATACATCTTCGTACTACCAGGGTGGATGGAGAGGAGAGAGTTGTGAGCCTCGTTCATGATCACCTTACGGAGTTCACCTTTGGGCACAACAATTCGATCCTCGAAAAAGAGAGTGTCCTTGTCATCAAGTCGGTAGCACTTGTACTTGGACTGACTCTTTGCAATACCAATCTTCACCTTCTTCACCATAGCATCAAGAAGTTGGGCTTGGCGAATCTGGTCTTCTAAGGTAGGAGAGACTTGAAGGTTAGAGAGGAAACCTTGAGGAACAACTTGCAGATTCAGTTTGCGGAAAGCTTCACAAAGCTCGGGTTGATAAGGCTTGAGAATCAGACTGTTGCAATATGCTTTTCTGCTCAAAGCGTCAGCAATCACATTAGCCTTGCCTGGAGTATACTCAATACTCGGATTGTACTCTTGAATCATTTCGACCCATCGAGTCTGCCTGAGGTTGAGATTAGGCTGAGTGAAGATGTACTTGAGACTCTTGTGATCAGTGAAAATATCCACTTTCCTTCCCAATAGAAGATGTCTCCAAGTCAACAAAGCGTGCACAACTGCCGCCAACTCGAGATCATGAGTGGGGTAGTTCTTCTCATTAGGTTTCAACTGGCGAGAGGTATAAGCAACAACTTTCTTCTCTTGCATCAGTACAGCACCGAGACCTTGGAGAGAGGCATCACAAAAGACCTCGTACGGCTTGGTTTCATCAGGTGGAGTCAGAACTGGAGCAGTGATCAATTTCTCTTTCAAAGTGTTGAAAGCAATATCACACTCCGGAGACCAAACGTACTTGACGTGCTTCTGAAGAAGATTTGAGAGAGGCTTGGCGATCTTAGAAAAGTTTTCAACGAATCTTCTGCAATAGCTTGCGAGACCGAGAAAACTGCGGAGTTGCTTCACGTTCTGAGGAGGTTCCCAATTCACAATTGCGGACACCTTCTCAGGATTCATGGAAATGCCCTTGGCAGAGATGATATGACCAAGATAAAGAACCTCATCGAGCCAAAATTCACACTTGGAGAACTTGGCGTAGAACTGATGTTCTCTGAGCTTGTCAAGAACCAAACGCAAGTGCTTGGCATGATCTTTCTTGTTCTTCGAGAAAACCAGAATGTCGTCGAGATAGACCAAAACGAATTCATTGGTGTAGGGGTTGAAGATGAAGTTCATCATGCGAGAGAACGTCGGAGGAGCGTTGGCGAGACCAAAAGACATGACGGTGTATTCATATGAACCAAAGCTTGTTCTGAACGCCGTCTTGGGAATATCTTGCTCACGAATACGAATCTGATGATAACCCATACGGAGATCAAGCTTGGAGAATACTTGAGCACCCTTGAGTTGTTCGAACAGCTCATTGATGTTGGGAAGTGGGTATTTGTTCTTGATGGTCTTCTTGTTTACTGGACGGTAATCAACACAAAGTCGACTCGATCCATCCTTCTTCTTCACAAAAAGAACACCACAACCCCACGGAGAAGTACTAGGCCGAATGAGACCCAATCTTTCTTGCTCATCGAGTTGTTTCTTCAACTCCTTCAACTCTTCGGGGCTGAGCTTGTAGGGACGTTTGCACACAGGTTCCGTGCCAGGCTCAAGTTCAATAACGAATTCAACTGGCCGGTGCGGAGGCATCCCTGGAAGTTCTTCTGGAAAGACGTCTTGATATTCGCAAACGACAGGAATTTGAGAGATAGCATCCAATTCACCCTTCTCATTGAGAGAAAACAACCGGATGGAATTATCTCGAGCGGCAAAGACAATGACCTCCTCAGACGAATGCGTCAGTTGAATCTGCCTGGCTGCACAATCAAGCTGAGCTTTATGCTTAGAGAGCCAGTCCATCCCGAGAATAAGATCGATATCGGAGTTGCCAAGAACCACCGGAGAAGAGAGAAACTTGCAGTCGCCCAAAGTGATTGTAACATCCGGAACACACATTCGAGATGTCAAGAGGCTGGCCGGAGAGTCAATAGACAACGGTCTCGGCAACATTTGAGTAACAAAATCATGCTTGGAAGCAAAAGGTCTCGAGATGAAACAATGCGATGCACCAGTGTCAAAAAGAACTTTTGCAGGAATATCATTAACAGGAAGGTTACCCATGATCACATCTGAAGAATCCTCTGCCTGAGCTGCATTCACCATATTGACCTTGGCGTGCTTGGGATTGTGCTTGACCACCGCTGTACTTGCCGATCTGACAGGAGGAGGAGGAGGAAGACGCCTCTGGTTGGTACACTTGTTTGCATAGTGACCCTTCTGTTGGCACTTGTTGCACGTGACCTCTGAAAGAGGACGGTGATACGGAGCACTCGATCTTGGAGCTTGAGACGAAGCCTTGTTCTGAAAGCCTGGGTTGGGTGGGTGGGAGAAACCACCGCCACCTTTGCTCTTCTGCTGATACGGCTGACGGAACGGAGGAGGAGGAAGCCAATACTTCTGCTGCTTGACCACTTGAGTAGAGGAAGACGGAGTAGCATCTCTGGCACGCTTCCTGGAAGCATCACATCTCATCTGAGCAGCCTCTTGCGTCAGTGCCATGTTGTAGAACTCATCGTATCTCAACGGCTCAAAGAGGACAAGAGCGAGCTGAATTTCCTCACGAAGACCACCCCTGAACTGATAGATCATGCTCTTCTCATCAGGAACATCCTGCTTGGCAAAACGGGCGAGCTTCTGGAACAACTTGTTGTAGTCATAGACAGACAAAGAGCCTTGCTTCAGATTGCGGAATTCCTGACGCTTACTCTCAACCACACTTTGAGGGATGTGATGAGCGTGGAAATCTTGACGGAAATCGTCCCAAGTGATAACACGTCCACCTCTGGAATCCTTGTACTGCTGGAACCACTCTGCAGCCTGATCTTTGAGCTGGAAAGAAGCGAACTTGACGAAATCTTCAGGCCTGACGTTGCTGCATTCAAAATGCTTGCCCAGATCCACTAGCCAATCGTCAGCGTCGGTAGCCTCAACACAACTGCTGAACGTCTTTGGGCCATTTGCGAGGAACTGGTTCAGAGTAGCAAAATGGTGCTGATTATGGCCTTGATTCCCTTGACTGCCTTGATTGCGGTCTTGGAGGATTTGCATGATCAACTGTGTGTTTGCATTAGTAGCGGCCATCACAGCTTGCCATGCTTCCGGAGGAGGCGGAGGTGGAGGCGGATTAGGATTCGGAGTCGTGCGCGTTGGAGGAGCCATCCTGAAGAGGTTGACCACCATTAGCACATAGATAGCCAACAATATAGAAGCTGAATCCAACGGAATGAAAATTGCAACATATAGTCTTCACATCCGAACAAAATGAACGAATGCATTCCTCTTCTAATGATCACATATCCACAAATTGAGAAGCCACGAAGAATTAAGGTAGAGAAATAAATCAACAAGGTACGGATCAAGAATGAATAATCGGTAAGAAATCCCAATCTCAAACCAATCTCCGTGGAAGAAGAACTAGAGCTACTAGATTTCCCACCTATGAAACTCCCGAACCTTTCCGGTTATGCAATCAGGTGTTGGGGATACAGGGGAAGCACAATATCTCACCCAAACTAGCAAATCCTACATCCAGCTGTATCCATCCTTCAACACATAACCAGGAAAACTTCGGAGACCATCTACCTCAACCTTCGAAAAGCATCCGTTATACAAGTTATGGCGATACTCCCGAACTCCCGCCCCAGTACTGGGTGGCGTCGAGGTTATCTCACCAACGAACTGCATAAAAGAGATTTTTGATGTCGGCGAACATATCTCAAGTATACCAGAATTGCAACGATAAAATTGTGACGACAACACCTCGGAGCTCAACTCCCCGGGACACTGCCACAACCCCTAAAGACAGGAGGCACCAAGAACAATGTTCTCGTCACAAAACCATCGGAACAAAACCAAGATACTCGCGTGATCCTAAAAAAAATTTTTAGTGAAATTTTAGAAGAGAAGAGTCAAAACTCTACGCCAGGATGCCTTACCAGAGCGATGAGGAGACTGGGAAGTAAAAAGAATTCCTAAGCTCTCCGATATATAATTCCTAAGGACTCAAAACATTTTTCTAGACACAACTCGGCTGCTAAAAACGATCAAGCAATGGGGCTCCTAAGGTCAGGGATGGCTCTGATTACCAACTTATCATGCCCTCGATGCGGCTATAGCTCCCACGTGTCGAGGCACGACTTAGAGGCATAACCGCATTGAAAGCAATGTCGCAAGTCAGGCAATCATTACAACATCCCATGTAATATATAATAAAAGGGGGAGATAACATAGTTGGCTTACACTCGCCACGTCACATCAGAGTACATAAATAACATCCATCAAACAAATCACTCATGGCCCGACTACGGTGCCAAAATAGAAAAGACCCCCAACATGCGACAAGGTCCTGAATCGATAACCCCAACTAGGCACCACTACTGATCATCTGGAAAGGACACGTAGTATCGCTGAGAGTCCTCGTCGAACTCCCACCTGAGCTCGTAATCGTCAACTGGAGCAGTATCACCTGGACCTGCATCTGGAGTTGTAGTATCTGTGAGCCACAGGGACTCAGCAATCTCACACCCACGCGATCAAAACTATTTAAGCTCATAGGAAAGGATAAGGCAAATATATGTGGAGTTGCAGCAAGCGACTAGCATATGTGGTGGCTAACTTATACGCAAAGAGAGCGAGAAGAGAAGGCGAAGCACGAGCGAGAAGCTAAAGGAACATCCTGCGCAAGCATAACTCCAACACCGTGTCCACTTCCCGGACTCCGCCGAGAAGGGGCCCTCACGGTAACACACACGGTTGATTCATTTTAATTAAGTTTAGTTCAAGTCATCTACAACCGGACATTAACAAATTCCCATCCGCCCATAACCGTGGGCACGGCTTTCGAAAGATCAATCCCTGCAGGGGGGTCCCAACTTAGCCCATAACAAGCTCTCACGGTCAACGAAGGAATAGACCTCCACCCAAGACACACCGATCAGACTCGGTATCTTGGTACAACAAGATGATTCGACAGGTTAAAACAAGTCCAGCAACACCGCCCGAATGTGCCGACAAATCCCGATAGGAGCTGCACATATCTCTTTCTCAGGGCACACTCAGATGAGCAATCCGTACAACTAAAACCAAACCTTGAGTTTCCCCGAGGTGGCGCTGCACAGGGCTCTAGTTCGGACCAACACTCAGAGGAGCACTGGCCCGTGGGGGCTAGAATAAGATGACCCTCGGGCTCCGGAAACCCAAGGGAAAAGGGGCTAGGTGGCAAATGGTAAAACCAATGTTGGGCATTGCTGGAAAAGCTTTAATCAAGGCGAACTATCAAGGGGTTCCCATTATAGCCCAACCGCGTAAGGGACGCACAATCCGGGAACATAACACCGATATGACGGAAACTAGGGCGGCAAGAGTGGAACAAAACACTAGGCGAGAGGCCGAGCCTTCCACCCTTTGCCAAGTATATAGATGCATTAAGATAACATAGCAATATAATGATATCCCAACAAGAATATAAATGTTCCAACAAGGAACGGCTCCAATCTTCACCTGCAACTAACAACGCTATAAGAAGGGCTGAGCAAAGCGGTAACATAGCCAATCAATGGTTTGCTAGGACAATGGTGGGTTAGAGGTTCAACATGGCAATTGGGAGGCTGAAAAGCAAAAGGTAGGCATCGTAGCAGTGGCAAAGCAAAAGAGCGAGCAAACTAGCATAGCAAAGATAGTAGTGATTTCGAGGGTATGATCATCTTGCCTGCACAGTTGTCAGAGTTGACTGGATCCTCACAAGCAAACTCAACGGGCTCCTCGGTAGCGAACTCGTCTCCCGGCTCTACCCAACAAGACAAACAAGCAACAAGGATACAATCAACCACGGGCAAGACCAAGCAATATGATGAAATGACGATATGCTATGCGGGATGCGATGCGGGATGCAAAAATACAAGATATGACAGGAAATGCATGAACCTGGCATCAACTTGGAAAAACCAAGTGTGCCACTGGATAGAGGGGATGAAATCGCTTGAAAACGATATAAAGATCATAGGAATCGGAGCTACGGTTTAGAAATGGCAAGCGTTTTAAGATATGACACCGGTCTGCGATTTACAGCAAGTAGGCATCTAAATGCAACGAAATGAACATGCTACAGCCACCAAACATGAAAACAAAATACATGGCAGTGATGTACACAAGATGGTTGACAAAACACTAGCACTGAGCCATAGGCAAATTCATCCATTAAGAGGTTCAAACAGGCATGGCTAAAACGCAAATGCAAAACAGATTTCAGACTTGGTGAAATCAACACTAGTCTGAAATTTCAGATCACGAAGCTCTCTTCGGAGCAGCAAAACAACATGATAGAAAACCTGAACATGACAAGTAAGAACATGGCATGGAGCTATTCATCAAGCTTAATAAAACACCCAAAGTGACCTGGGGCCAAAAGGGTTCACAAAATACTCTACCGAGCTCACGAACATCGCTCGAACACAATCAGTTTTCAGACTTAGTGAAAACTGAGACATGCTGAAATTTAACTCACGAAGGCATGTAAACGAGCTCGATGCACTCTCTACGGTGCAAGTCATGGCAAGGAAAGCATATAACCAGCAAGAAGGCACAAAGTGCTAGCTACACATGGCAAGAACGAAGGCATAGCATGCATGGAACTCTAACGGTAGCATCGGCGAAATCGCAAACAAGTTGACGATCTGCCCAGATTAACAACGAAGCAAAAGTTGAGCTCGATTGAGTCAACCTAGAGCACACCACAAATGCCAACAAAGACATGGATGGATAGAGCATGACATAAATATCAAAACTCCCTTACTGATCATCCTCAAAAGAGGCACGGATCGCTAGGAAACAAGCTGGATAGAGCATGACATAAATATCATGAACTAAAATATCCCAGACTTGCACAAGACAACACACACATCCTAAAAATGCATGGGTGGCACCTCTGGAAAGAAGACAAAATGCTTCACAATACATCCCAAAGGGGCACAGGCATATCATGCACGGATTAAACATAGCAAAAATGACAAAAGTGCATGATGAACTAACGGTTCTGCAATTTAACTCACGAAGCCTCCTTCTAACAGCATTTTGGGTATCAAGATGACCACAAATGCAAATGATGCAATGGAATGAAATGATGTACATGTCGAGACGAAGATTTTGATATATCATACGCCTAAAACGGATCTACGGTTGCGGAGATACGAGCAGTCAAATATCGCATAAAAATTAGGGTTACGGGGATGAAAAGTCAACCTAGAGGATTAGATCTCAGATCTGGCGCGGTTTACGGAGTTCGCCGGAAACACTGTAGCTGCTCGCCGGAGTTGCGCCGGAGAGGCCCAGGAGCTCGCCGGAGCTCGGGGAAGAGGCCGGGGAGGTCGGGGTCGCCGGATCCGGCACTCCCGCGGCCGGATCTGGCCGGAGACGCGGCGAGGAGGCGGCAGCCGGTCGGGGGGCGGCGACCGGAGCGCGGCGGCGGTGGGGCGCCGGCGACGCAGGCGGCGGTGGCCCGGCGACGAGGGAGAAGAAGCGGGGCGCGGCGGAGGGGAGTGGCCCGGTCGGACGAGGAGGCGGGCTCCCCGCGGGCTCGGGCGGGCCGGCGCGACCGCGGCGATGTGGGCGCCCGTCCGGGACACGTGGCGCGGCGGCGTTGGCTGAGGCGGGCGGCTGGGTGGAGCGGACGCTGTCCGGCGCGGGCCGGACACGTCCGTCGGCGGCGGAGGAAGGAGATCTGATTTTTTTTTAGGGTTTCGGGGAGAGGGAGAGATCCGAAAACGGAGGGGTGTATATATAGGCATAGAGGGAGCTAGGAGAGTCCAAATGAGGTGCGGTTTTCGCCCACACGATCGTGATCGAACGCTCTAGGACATGGAGCAGAGTTTGGTGGGTTTTGGGCCAAATTTGGGGGGTGTTGGGCTGCAACACACACGAGGCCTTTTCGGTCCCTCGGTTAACCGTTGGAGTATCAAACGAAGTCCAAATGACCCGAAACTTGACAGGCGGTCTACCGGTAGTAAACCAAGGCCGCTTGGCAAGACTCGGTCCAATCCGGAAATGTTTAAACCCCACACAGGAAACAAAGGTAGAAATGACCACCGGAGGAGAACGAAACGCCGGAATGCAAAACGGACAACGGGGAAAATGCTCGAATGCATGAGATGAACATGTATGCAAATGCAATGCACGTGATGACATGATAAGAGATGCCCGAAAAAGAAAACAACACACGGAGACAAAGACCCAAACCCGAGAAATAAATATAACTTAGCGCCGGAGACGGCAAGAGTTGGATACAAATATGGAAAGTAGATCTAGGGCGTTACACTTGGTTGGCTGAAGCTGATTGTAGGGCACCTGGAGATTGTTGAATGTTTCCACGGACGGGACGTTGAGCCCCGCCCCGCCATCGATGAGGGTCCTGGTGACTAGCACGTTGCTGATGATTGGGGAACAAAGCATTGGGAGGACTCCGACTGTGGCCGCGCACTTGAGCTGATCCGCTAAGCTGAACATGATGGTGCACGCCGACCACCTGAGAGGGCGCGTGGCCTCGAGCTTGGGGAGGACTGCATTTACTTCGCGGGCGAACTACTTGAAGATGCGTTGAGAGGCTGGGGCTTGAGCTCTGCCCAGGATGTAGGCGATCGTGTGCGGCTCCTGGAAGACCCCAGCCCCCTCGTCCTGATGACGGTCCTCATTTCTCCTTGGCTACGGCGGCAGCGGAGGGAGGCCTGTGATGCCTTGCGGGCGATCCTCGCGAGGCTGATCCCTCCAGTCTCCCTCGCGAGGCTGGTCCTGCCAGCGATCCTCGCGAGGTTGGTCGCGCCACCGTTGGCGAGGGCCGCGGTCTTCCCAGCGCCCTGCGTTCCTTCCTCCTCATCGGCCGTAGCCCCGGTTGCTGCGGTCGGGACGTCGGCCGATCCTTCCTTCAGGCACGGCTCGGAGCTCTTGGCATTCATTGGTGTTGTTGGTGTGGAGGTCGTGGTACACACAGTACCGACTGCCCTTGGAAGATTCGGGCTGATCTCTGCCCTGCTTGGTGTCTGGTTCTGCAGCGAGCACGGCAGCCCCCTTGCGCTTCACATCCTTGGCCTTGGGTTTCTTCTCTTCTGCGTCTGCGGCAGGCAGCTCGAGGAGGGAGAGACGTCCTTCCTCAACTCTGGCGCACTTGGTCGCCAAGTTGAACAACTCCAAGGAAGTGCACAGGTCTTCATGCATCGCCAGCTCCTCCTTCATATTGATGTCGCGCACGCCATCAGAGAAGGCTTAGATGATGGCCTCCTCGGTCACCTTGGGGATCTTGAGGCATGCGTTGTTGAAGCGCTGGATGTATTTCTGCAGGGTTTCCCCTGGTTGCTGCTTGATGCGGCGCATGTCGCTCACGGCGGGTGGCCGGTCATGAGTACCCTAAAAGTTGGTGCTGAAGCGGGTGCGCATCTCGTCCCAGGAGGAGATTGTGCCCGGAGCCAGGTTCAGGAGCCAAGTGCGGGCCCCGTCCTTGAGCTCCATGGGAAACCAGTTCGCCATAACCTTCTCGTCTCCGTTGGCAGCTTCGATGCCCAGCTCGTAGAGCTGGAGGAACTCTGCGGGGTCAGCCGTACCATCATAGCAAGGAGGCAGGTCTGGCTTGAACTTGTCGGGCCACGCGACGCTGCGCAGCTCGGCGGTGAAGGCGCGGCAGCCTGCTATGGCCACGGGAGGCCTTGGATGACGAAGAGCTTGGTCCTGCAGGTCCCCATGCGCTGCAGCTGGGAGCAGCGCGGGGTCTTGACATGCTGGAGCAGGAGCGTGGTCGCGACGAGCCGGAGCAGGGAGCGCCCGGGCAGCTTCTCGCGGGCAAGGGACTTCTTGGCAGCTCTGCTCTTTCCGCACTGGCGCCTGACGGAGCGGGTTCCGCCCAGGGGCCACGCGCCTTGGGGCCAGGGCGCCTTCTTGAGGGGGAGGCGGCTAAGGCGCCCCCGGAGCTTCGTCTCCCACGCAGGGCGGGGTGCGGTGCAGCGGGGCGGACGGCGCAGGAGGCCCCCCCGCGGCACGGACGAGCTCGGCGACACGGTCGAACCATTCTTCATAGACGTCATCGACGGGACGGTAGCGCAGGAGCTCGTTGGCCGCGATGAGCGCAGCTTGAGCCTTCATGGGCGTGCGGAATGCGCGAGACGAAGAACCAGCTGGGGTGAGCGAGGGGGTAGCAGTGCGGCCGTCTTGCCTCACGGAGGGATGCTGGGACGATGCTTGCCGCTCGTTCCCCGCCGGGCCGGTGGCGGCGTTGACGGCAGGTGATGGGGAATGATTAGGGCGCCCGCCGACGGGAGCCGTTTGGGCGATGCGGGAAGCGACGGCGGCTCGGCGCTCGGCGCGGGCCCGACGAGCGTCAGACATGGATGCCATGGTCGGAGAAAAACAGGGCGACGGAAGACGGATTCCGGCGCACCCCTACCTGGCGCGCCAAATGTCGGATTTCGGGTTCCGGCAGATCCTTGAGGTTCGAACACTAGGGTGCGCGTGGAGATTTCGCCCTCTACCTACCTGCTCCTCGCCGCCTCGCTAGGATCTAAACTACAAAAGGAACAACACAAGGGACACAGAGTTTATACTGGTTCAGGCCACCATTGCGGTGTAATACCCTACTCCAGTGTGTGGTGTGATGGATTGCCTCTTGGGCTGATGATGGACAATACAAGGAGGAACAGCCTCGCGAGGGTCTGTTCTTGGCTGGTGCGATGAACTACTAGGGGAGTTCAGTCGCTCTCTCTACAGGTTTCTTAGCGAGGATCCTCTCTCTGTCTCTACCTTGTGGTGGCTAGTCCTATTTATAGGCAAAGACCCTGGGCCTCCTCCCAAATATTGAGTGGGAAGGGAGCCAACAATTGGCCATTTTGAAGGGGAACATCGGGTACACTTATCCTGAATAAAGTTGGTCCTTGCGTGTCAAAGGCTCTGGTGGTGATGCCTTCTTAGGCTCCACAATGACTTCCTTCCTGCTGTTGGGCTGGTCTTGGTCTTGTTGCACCGAAATGGATGCCTTTGCTTGATCCTCTCGCCTGTGCTTGCTCCCTTTGCACCAAAGAGGAAAGGAGGACAATGCACAGGCTGGCGCCCGACTGGCGCCCTTGGTCGTCATGGCTTGCGTCATGGGCACCTCATGAGGTACCCCGCCTTGATCTCTCCGCCTCCTCGTGAGCCAGCCTGATGAGGCCGTGCCTGAGGAAGCTCCTGTCGTCCGCCCCGCGAGGCATGGACCCTCGCGAGGGTCTTGAGCTTGTGTTGATGAAGATGGGCCATGTTGGGCCCCCCTTTGAGCCACGCCGCAGGCCGCAGGCAGGCAAGTCTGGGGACCCCCGTTCCCAGAACGCCGACAAGGGCATAACGTAATCTCGGTGATACCGATTACACAAACTCGGTGAGACCGATTTCGGTAATAAGCTAACCAGAGAGTTGGTCAGGTAAACTCGGTGGGACCGGTTCGCTCATTTCGGTGGGACCGAAATGTTACGAAAAGGAAACAGGGAGTTTACATTGCAATCTCAGTGGGACCGATCGCTCATCTCGGTGGTACCGAAATGTTACAAAGGGAAACAGAGAGATTACAACCCCATCTCGGTGAGACTGAGATCCCTATCGGTCAGACCGATTTGCCTAGGGTTTGTGGCAGTGGCTATGACATCTGAACTCGGTGGCTCCGGGTAGAAAGAACCGGTGGGCCCGAGTTTGACTATTGGTTTAGGTCATATGTGGATATGAGAAAGTAGTTGAGGGTTTTGGAGCATATCATTAAGCACTGTAGAGCAAGAAACTCATTAAGCAACACCTCATCCCTCCTTCATAGTATTGGCTTTTCCTATAGACTCAATGTGATCTTGGATCACTAAAATATAAAATGTAGAGTCTTGAGCTTTTGAGCTTGAGCCAATCCTTTTATCCTTAGTATTTTGAGGGGTCCACTTTTCTCATCCATGCCATGCCATTCATTGAGCTTTTCCTGAAATATTCATCTTGGAATGATGTTAGCTCAATGAGCTATATGTTTTTAGGAATTACCAAAACCACCTAGGATAGTTGCACTTTCACACCCACGGCCGACGGACGGTCGCGAGTGCCCTGGAAGTTGGCGATGAAGCCAGTGCTCATCTCGTCCCAGGAGGAGATCGTGCCAGGAGGCAGGTTCAGGAGCCAGGTGCGAGCGCCGTCCTTGAGTAACATGGGAAACCAGTTCGCCATGACCTTTTCATCCCCGTTGGCGGCTTTGATCCCCAGCTCGTATCCCCATCTCGTAGAGCTGTAGGAACTCCGCGAGGTCTGCAGTGCCGTCGTAGCGAGGAGGCAGGTCAGGTTTAAACTTGCCTGGCCAAGCGACACCACATAGCTCGGCGGTGAAGGCGCGGCAGCCTGCGGTGACCACCGGAGCTCTCTGCTGATGCTGGGCTTGCTCCTGGAAATTCCCACGCGCCGCCGCTTGGAGCATCACGGGGTCTTGACGTGCTGGCGCAGGGATGCGGTCGTGGCGCACCGGTGCCGGGAGCACGCGTGCGCCTTCTTGGGGACGAGGGATTTCTTGGCAGATCCTTTCTTGTCGTGCGGGCGCCGGACGCGGTGGATCTCGTCCTGGGGCCGCGCGCCTTGGATCCAAGGCGCCGTCTTGGGGAGGAGGTGTCGGAGGCGCCTCTTGATCTGCACCTCCTGTGCAGGACGGAGGACGAGGCAGCAAGAGGGACGGCGCAGGGGAGCCCCCTGCGGCGCTGACGAGCTCGGTGATGCGAGTGAGCCACTCCTTGTAGAGGTCGTCAACGGGGCGGTAGTACAGGAGCTCACGCTCCAGGAGCAACGCGGCATGTGATACGTCTCCAACGTATCTACAATTTTTGATTGCTCCATGCTACTTTATCTACTGTTTTAGGCAATATTGGGCTTTATTATCCACTTATATATTATTTTTGGGACTAACCTATTAAACGGAGGCCCAGCCCAGATTTGCTGTTTTATGCCTATTTCAGTGTTTCGAGGAAAAGGAATATCAGACGAAGTCAAAACAGAACGAAATCAACTGGAGAAGTTATTTTTGGAAGGAAAGCAACCCAGGGAACTTGGAGTGCATGTCAGGGGAGATACGGGCTGCCCACGAGGGTGGGGGGCGTGCCCACCCCCCCGGGCGCGCCCCCTACCTCGTGGGGCCCCCGTAGCTCCACCGACGTACCCCCTGCACCCATATATACCTACGTACCCTAAAACTTCCAGAACAGAAAATAGATAGGGAGTTCCGCCGCCGCAAGCCTCTATAGCCACCAAAAAACAATCGGGACCCTGTTCCGGCACCCTGTCGGAGGGGGATCCCATCACCGGTGGCCATCTTCATCATCCCGACGCTATCCATGACGAGGAGGGAGTAGTTCACCCTCGGGGCTGAGGGTATGTACCAGTAGCTATGTGTTTGATCTCTCTCTCTCGTGTTCCCTCTATGGCACGATCTTGATGTATCCCGAGCTTTGATATTGTAGTTGGGTCTTATGATGTTTCTCCCCCTCTACTCTCTTGTGATGAATTGAGTTTCCCCTTTGAAGTTATCTTATAGGATTGAGTCTTTTATGAGAACACTTGATGTATGCCTTGCCGTGATTATCTGGGGTGACAATGGGATATCATGCGCCACTTGATGTATGTTTTGGTGATCAACTTGCGGGTTTCGTGACATTGGGAACCTATGCATCGGGGTTGGCACACGTTCTTGACTCTCCGATAGAAACTTTGGGGCACTCTTTGAAGTACTTTGTGTTGGTTGGATGAATCTGAGATTGTGTGATGCATATCGTATAATCATGCCCACGGATACTTGAGGTGACAATGGGGTATCTAGGTGACATTAGGGTTTTGGTTGATTTGTATCTTAAGGTGTTATTCTAGTACGAATTCGTTTATAGATTGATCCGAAAGAATAACTTTGAGGTGGTTTCGTACCCTACCATAATCTCTACGTTTGTTCTCCGCTATTAGTGGCTTCGGAGTGACTCTTTGTTGCATGTTGAGGGCTTGTTATATGATCTATCTATGTTATTATTGTTGAGAGAACTTGCACTAGTGAAAGTATGAACCCTAGGCCTTGTTTCCTATCATTGCAATACTGTTTACGCTCACTTTTACCACTTGTTACCTTGTTGTTTTTATATTTTCAGATTACAAAAACCTATATCTACTATCTATTTTGCACTTGTATCACCATCTCTTTGCCGAACTAGTGCACCTATATAATTTACCATTGTATTGGGTGTGTTGGGGACACAAGAGACTTTTTGTTATTTGGTTGCAGGGTTGTTTGAGAGACCATCTTCATCCTACGCCTCCCATGGATTGATAAACCTTAGGTCATCCATTTGAGGGAAATTTGCTACTGTCGTACAAACCTGTGCACTTGCAGGCCCAACAACGTCTACAAGAAGAAGGTTGTGTAGTAGACATCAAGATCTTTTCTGGCGCCGTTGCCGGGGAGGTTAGCGCTTGAAGGTATATCTTTAGATCTTGCAATCAAATCTTTTTGTTTCTTGTTTTAGCACTAGTTAGTCTATAAAAGAAAATTACAAAAAAATGGAATTGAGTTTGTCTCATACGCTTCACCTTTTTAATATCTTTCGTGAGTATGATGGAAAGGATAATTGTGCTCAAGTGCTAGAAGAAGAAATCTCTAAATTGTTTGGCACTAAATCTTTGAATGATGAGCATGATTGCAATGTTGTTAGTACGAATTCTTTGAATATCCATGATGCTAATGATATGCAAAGCCACAAGCTTGGGGAAGCTATGTTTGATGAAGATGATATTTTTTGTTCCCCAAGCTTTGATGAGCAAATTTACTATGATGAAAGCATGCCTCCTATCTATGATGATTATTGTGATGACATGTACGCTTTAAAGAATAATGATAACCATGAAACTTGTCATCTTGATCCTAATTTTAGATCATATGATAGTTATTTTGTTGAGTTTGCTCCCACTACTATTCATGAGAAGAATTTTGCTTATGAGAAGAGTAGTAAATTTCTTATGCTAGTAGATCATGAAAAAAATGCTTTAGGTGCTGGTTACATTGTTGAATTCATTCATGATGCTACTGAAAATTATTATGAGGGAGGAACATATGCTTGTAGGAATTGCAATAATATCAAGTTTCCTCTCTATGTGCTTCAAGTTTTGAAGCTATGCTTGTTTTACCTTCCTATGCTAGTTGATTATCGTTCCCATAAGTTGTTTGCTCACAAAATCCCTATGCATAGGAAGTGGGTTAGACTTAAATGTGCTAGTCATATGCTTCATGATGCTCCCATTATGTTTCAATTCTTATCTTTTATGTGAGCATCATTGTCATCATCATGCCTAGCTAGAAAGGCATTAAAGAAAAGCGCTTGTTGGGAGACAACCCAATACTTATCCTTACTATTTCTGTGTGTTCACATGATTATGCTACTGTAGTAATCATGTGTTATAGCTTTTGTTTCAATAAAGTGCCAAGTAAGACCTTTAGGATGGCTTACGGTGATAGTTGTGTTGATCCTGCTAAAAATCAGAAACTTTTGCACCCAGTAAATTAGTTTTTTTAATTCACATAAATGTGCTTATGATCTGATTCGTTTTTCTCTGGATTGGTACACGAATTGCTTAGGACTTCCTAATTTTGTAGGATTTTTGGAGTTCCAGAAGTATACGTGTGATACAGATTACTACAGATTGTTCTGTTTTTTGACAGATTCTGTTTTCTATGTGTTGTTTGCTTATTTTGATAAATCTATGGCTAGTATTAAGCGGTATGAACCATAGAAAAGTTGGAATACAGTAGATATTACACACATATGAATTTAGAATGAGCTCATCACAGTACCTATGTGGTGGTTTTGTTTTCTTTCACTAACGGAGCTTATAAGATTTCCTGTTGAGTTTTGTGTTGTGAAGTTTTCAATTTTTGGGTAAAGATTCGATGGACTATGGAATAAGGAGTGGCAAGAGCCTAAGCTTGGGAATTCCCAAGGCACCCCAAGGTAATATACAAGGACAACCAAGAGCCTAAGCTTGGGGATGCCCCGGAAGGCATCCCCTCTTTCGTCTTCGTTCATCGGTAACTTTACTTAGAGCTATATTTTTATTCACCACATGATATGTGTTTTGCTTGGAGCATCATTTTCTCTTGTTATTATTTCCTTGCTGTTATTTGGAATAATGTTTTGTATCTTTAGTTTCAATAAAAAAAGTCAAGGATAGCCTTTGCCATGCTTATTTTGCTAGTATACATGTTGCTGTTTGAAAACAGAAAGTTTACCGCTGTTGCAAAAATTCCCTAGAAAAGTAAGAGAGTGGAATAATGTTGAATATTTTTGCATATTGAGCTCTGATAAATTTACTATAGTGGGAATTTTAGTTCATAATTTTTGGAGTTAGGGAAGTATGATGAATCTTGCATTCTTTACAGACTGTACTGTTTTGGCAGATTGCTGTTATGTTTGCATTGTTTGCATATGTTTGCTTGTTTAATGATTCTATTTAACGATAGGAGTATTAAATATGCAGAGGCATTTAGTATGAAATGTTGAATAATAATTTTAGTGATTTGTTACAGTGGGAAATGATAAGGTTTTGCATTGGTTTATACTAACCTATCTCACGAGTTCTTGTTGAGTTTGTTGTGAATGAAGCTTTTGATAAAAAGAGAAACCATGATATGAGAGGAATTAAGGAGACACAAGAGCTCAAGCTTGGGGATGCCCAAGGCACCCCAAGATATTATTTCAAGAAGTCTCAAGCATCTAAGCTTGGGGATGCCCCGGTAGGCATCCTACCTTTCTTCTTCAACAACTATCGGTTAGTATCGGTTGAGCCTAAGTTTTTGCTTCTTCACATGAGTTGTGCTATCCTTGCAATGTAGTTTTCTTTAGCTTTGCTTGCTGTTTGAATAAAGTATCAAGATCTGAAATTTTTAAATGAGAGAGAGTCTTCGCATAGTTGCATAATTATTTATCTACTCATCGACCTTCACTTATATCTTTCAGAGTAGTTTGTCATTTGCTCTAGTGCATCACTTATACCTTTTAGAGCATCGTGGTAGTTTTATTTTGAAGAAATAGATGAACTCTCATACTTCACTTAGATTATTTTTAGAGTCTTAAAGAGCATGGTAATTTTCTTAAAATCCTAATATACTTGGTATTCAAGATATGTGAAACTTTCTTTTGAGTGCGTTGAATACTAAGAAAAGTTTGATGCTTGATAATTGTTTTGAGATATGGAGGTGATAATATCAAAGTCGTGCTAGCTGAGTAATTGTGAATTTGAGAAATGCTTGTGTTGAAGTTTGCAAGTCCTGTAGCATGCACGTATGGTTAAAGTTGTGTAACAAATTTGAAACATGAAGTGTACCTGGCTTGTGCATCCTTATGAGTGGTTGTCGGGGACGAGCGATGGTCTTTTCCTACCAATCTATCCCCCTAGGAGCATGCGCGTAGTACTTGATTTTCGATGGCTTCTAAATTTTTGCAATAAGTATATGAGTTCTTTTGACTAATGTTGAGTCCATGGATTATACGCACTCTCACCTTTCCGCCTTTGCTAGCCTCTTCGGTACCGTGCATTGCCCTTTCTCACCTTGAGAGTTGGTGCAAACTTCGCCGGTGCATCCAAACACCGTGATACGATACGCTCTATCACACATAAACATCCTTATATCTTCCTCAAAACAGCCACCATACCTACCTATCATGGCATTTCCATAGCCATTCCGAGATATATTGCCATGCAACTTCCATCATCATCATCATGACATACATTACTTTTGTCATATTGCCATTGCATTATCATGTAGTTGACATCGTATTTGTGGCAAAGCCACCATGCATTATTTTTCATGCATGTCACTCTTGATTCATTGCACCATCCCGGTACACCACCAGAGGCATTCATAGAGAGTCATATCTTGTTCTAAGTTTCGAGTTGTAATCCTTATGTTGTAATTAATAGAAGTGTGATGATCATCATTATTAGAGCATTACCCAAAAAAGGCCAAAAAAGAGAAGGCCCAAAAAAGAAAAAAGAAATAAAAAGGGCAATGCTACTATCTCTTTTTACACACTTGTGCTTCAAAGTAGCACCTTGTTCTTCATATAGTGAGTCTCATATATTGTGCTACAAAGTAGCACCTCGTTCTTCATGTAGTGAGTCTCATAAGTTGTCTTTTTCATACTAGTGGGAATTTTTCATTATAGAACTTGGCTTGTATATTCGTACGATGGGCTTCCTCAAATGCCCTAGGTCTTCGTGAGCAAGCAAGTTGGATGCACACCCACTAGTTTTCTTTTGTTGAGCATTCATAGCTCTAGTGCATCCGTTGCATGGCAATCCCTACTCCTCATGTTGACATCAATTGATGGCCATCTCCATAGCCCATTGATTATCCTCATCAATGTGAGACTTTCTCCTTTTTGTCTTCTCCACACAATCCCCATCATCATATTCTATTCCACACATAGTGCTATATCCATGGCTCACGCTCATGTATTGCGTGAAGGTTGAAAAAGTTTGAGATTATTTAAGTATGAAACAATTGCTTGGCTTGTCATCGGGGGTATATAAGTTGGGAACATCTTTGTGTGACGAAAATGAAGCATAGCCTAACTATATGATTTTGTAGGGATGAACTTTCTTTTGCCATGTTATTTTGAGAAGACATGATTGCTTTGATTAGTATGCTTGAAGTATTATTATTTTTGTGTCAATATGAACTTTTGTCTTGAATCTTTCGAATCTGAATATTCATATCACAATTAAGAAGATTTACATTGAAATTATGCCAAAGTATCACTCTGCATCAAAAATTCTTTTTTTATCATTTACCTACTCGGGGACGAGCAGGAATTAAGCTTGGGGATGCCTGATACGTCTCCACTCTCCAACGTATCTATAATTTTTTATTGCTCCATGCTACTTTATCTACTGTTTTAGGCAATATTGGGCTTTATTATCCACTTTTATATTATTTTTGGGACTAACCTATTAAACGGAGGCCCAACCCAGATTTGTTGTTTTATGCCTATTTCAGTGTTTCGAGGAAAAGGAATATCAGACGAAGTCAAAACGGAACGAAATCAACTGGAGAAGTTATTTTTGGAAGGAAAGCAACCCAGGGAACTTGGAGTGCACGTTAGGGGAGATACGGACTGCCCACGAGGGTGGTGGGCGCCCCCCCCCCCCCGGGGCGCGTCCCCCTACCTCGGGGGGCCCCCGTAGCTCCACCAACGTACCCCCTACACCCATATATACCTACGTACCCTAAAACTTCCAGAATAGAAGATAGATCGGGAGTTCCGCCGCCGCAAGCCTCTATAGCCACTAAAAACCAATCGGGACCCTGTTCCGGCACCCTGCCGGATGGGGATCCCATAACCGGTGGCCATCTTCATCATCCCGGCGCTATCCATGACGAGGAGGGAGTAGTTCACCCTCAGGGCTGAGGGTATGTACCAGTAGCTATGTGTTTGATCTCTCTCTCTCGTGTTCTCTCTCGTGTTCCCTCTATGGAACAATCTTGATGTATCCCGAGCTTTGCTATTGTAGTTGGATCTTATCATGTTTCTCCCCCTCTACTCTCTTGTGATGAATTGAGTTTCCTTTGAAGTTATCTTATCGGATTGAGTCTTTTATGAGAACACTTGATGTATGTCTTGCCGTGATTATCTGGGGTGACAATGGGATATCATGTGCCACTTGATGTATGTTTTGGTGATCAAATTGCGGGTTTCGTGACATTGGGAACCTATGCATAGGGGTTGGCACACGTTCTTGACTCTCCGATAGAAACTTTGGGGCACTCTTTGAAGTACTTTGTGTTGGTTGGATGAATCTGAGATTGTGTGATGCATGTCGTATAATCATGCCCACGGATACTTGAGGTGACAATGGAGTATCTAGGTGACATTAGGGTTTTGGTTGATTTGTATCTTAAGGTGTTATTCTAGTACGAACTCTTTTATAGATTGATCTGAAAGAATAACTTTGAGGTGGTTTCGTACCCTACCATAATCTCTACGTTTGTTCTCTGCTATTAGTGGCTTCGGAGTGACTCTTTGTTGCATGTTGAGGGCTTGTTATATGATCTATCTATGTTAATATTGTTGAGAGAACTTGCACTAGTGAAAGTATGAACCCTAGGCCTTGTTTCATATCATTGCAATACCGTTTACGCTCACTTTTACCACTTGTTACCTTGTTGTTTTTATATTTTCAGATTATAAAAACCTATATCTACTATCTATTTTGCACTTGTATCACCATCTCTTTGCCGAACTAGTGTACCTATACAATTTACCATTGTATTGGGTGTGCTGGGGACACAAGAGACTTTTTTTTATTTGGTTGCAGGGTTGTTTGAGAGAGACCATATTCATCCTACGCCTCCCACGGATTGATAAACCTTAGGTCATCCACTTGAGGGAAATTTGCTACTGTCGTACAAACCTGTGCACTTGCAGGCCCAACAACATCTACAAGAAGAAGGTTGTGTAGTAGACATCAGCGTGCATGTCCGTGGGGGCGCGACGGGCGTGGGATGACGAACCAGCTGGAGTCAGCGACGGGGTGGCGGTGCGGCCTTCCCGCCGCACCGAAGGGTGTAGAGACGAGGCCTGCTGCTTGTTCCCCGCCGGGCCGGTGACGGCGTTGGCGGCAAGGGACGGGGAACAACGGGGACACCCACCGACGGGAGCCGTCTGGGCGACACGGGTGGCGAGAGCAGCCCGACGCTTGGCGCAAGCGCGGCAAGCGTCAGTCATGGACGCGATGGAAGATCGAGCGCGAAACAGCGGAAGAAAGATTCCGGCGCACCCCTACCTGGCGCGCCAAATGTCAGATGTTGGGTTCCGGCAGACCCTTAAGGTTCGAACTTTGGGGTGCGCACGAAGATCTCTCCCCTACCGATCTACGTCCGATCGACTCGTGGGATCTAAGCTAAAAACGATGAACAACACGAGGGACACAAGGTTTATACTGGTTCGGGCCACTGTTGTGGTGTAATACCCTACTCTAGTGTGTGGTGTGGTGGATTGCCTCTGGGGCTAATGATGAACAGTACAGGGGAAGAATAGCCTCGCGAGAGGTGTTCTTGAGCTGGTGCGATGAACTGCTTGTGTGAGTTCAATCGCCTCTCTCTCTCTCTAATGAGCGCTTGATCTGTCCCCAAAACTCGGTCCCTCTCTACTATGGTGGCTAGTCCTATATATAGAGTCCCTCGGCCTCTTCCCAAATATCGAGCGGGAAGGGCGCCAACAACGGCCATTTTGAAGGGGAAGTTGGTCTTCGGCTGCCAAAGGCACTGGCGATGACGCTGTCATGGGCTCCACGGTGACCTCCATCCTGCCGCTCTGTTGGTCTTGGTCTCATTGCACTGAAATGGCAACCTTAGCCTGATGCCTCGGTACTCCACGTCTGTGCTTGCCCCATTTGCACCAAAGAGGAAACAAGGACACTGCGCAGGCCGGCGCCCGCCTGGTCTCGATCGTCATGGCTTGCGTCACAAGCACCTCGCGAGGTACCCTGCCTTGATCTCTCCGCCTCCTCGTGAGCCTGCCTGGCGAGGCCGTTCCTGAGGAAGCCTAGCGTCGTCCGCCCCGCGAGGCTTGGCCCCTCGCGCGGGTCTTGAGTCTTGCGCTGATGAAGATGGGCCGCGCTGGGCCACCACTTGAGCCACGCCGCAGGCCGCAGGCAGGAAAGTCTGGGGACCCCCATTCCTAGAACGCCGACAGCGTACGATGAGTGCACCCAAGATATTTAGCTTGGACTAGAGAATCATGCATAGTGTGCGAGAGAGACCTATAGATGGAGTATATATGCATGCGAACTAGAAAGACCCCCCCCCCCACACACACACACTCGCAGAGAGAGAGAGAGAGAGAGAGAGAGAGAGATGGAGAGGGACCAACAAGGTTTGTGTCTTGGATGCGTGCGACAGAATTGAAGATTGTCGGCGAGAGAGAGAGAGAGCAGGAGTCCGGGAGAGGCGGAGGTCGCGTTTTATGCATCAAAGACTGATAAGAACCATGTTTCAATATAAACTTGCATTCAAATATTTAAATTGGAGAACATGTTGCCTGCAATCCACACATGAACGAAGATATGCGTATATCAAACAAGTTCATTAATTTGACTTTCAACATGTTCATGGAGTACTATAATACTGTACAACATGCTACTCGATTGAGGTGTTCAATTTTTGATTTAGTTCACTATTTTGACCTGGTGAATGAGCTATTTCATTGAATCGAGATATTTCATTTTGGGTTTGATTCCCGTTTTTGAGTGGGTCAACTATTTGTCATATAGTAAATGGCTAGCAACGAGCATGTAAAAACACATTACTCCCGAGCATCATCTCTCCATCTAAAAAACAAGTGGCAAGCTGATATTTCAAATTTTGATTTGAATCGACTCGGTAAGGTAGACGTGGATGCTCGTTCTCCCAAAATTTGAACGAACCGTTAAACACCCTCTTCTCGGTGGAATTCGCCCGAGCAAATAAATGGGAGACGCGAAATTACCGGCCTATGTGGGACACACATCAATTGGCCTGTTGTACATCGAGGGTAGGTTCGTAACTTCATCCAAGCACGCCTTCTCCTCGGCTGAAATGACATGTACCGAATAATTCATAAACCATGGTTGGCAAAACACCCACTCCTCGCCCGAAATAGCTCACACCCACTATTTCAAAACACGCTCTCCTTGCCCAAAATCGCTCGCGCCCACTATATTTCAAAACACGCCTTCCTCACCCGGAATCACTCGCGCCCACTATATCTAAAAACACGCCCTCCTCACCCGAAATCGCTCGTGCCCACTATTTGGGAGAAGCAAAGTTACTGTACTATCCCCGAGCCTCAGTACATAGACCCAAGCCGAGAAGCCTAAAGGCAGGGGTAGAACTGTAACTCCCCCCCCCACACACATTTCAGACAAATGCATCCGTAAGACATGGTCCCCCCCCCTCCCAATTCCCTATTCATACCTCATGGGTGCCAAATCACCTTCTTCCC
>NC_041385.1:248066368-248121011 GCF_002162155.2 Triticum dicoccoides
TTCCCGGAAGCTCCCTTCTCCTGAGCCGCGAAACCTCAGCCCCTCCTCCATGGCGCCCCCACCGCACCAAATTCACAGCCGCCCTCCTCTCTAATCCTGGAGACGCTATCCATTTGTCGTTGTGCACTGGGCCGTGTGCCTCTTACTCCGTGCTGCCGGAGCTGCCTCGACGACAGCCGCATGAACCATACCGGAGCCGATTCACTCCCGCCGTTGTTCACAACGCCGGAGCGGCTCCAACTTTGGACCCGTCCAGAGCCCCGGCGCTGCTTCCCCGTAGCCGTCGACCATCGCGACATCTCTGCTTCCCTGCCGCCGGTAGCCACCGCAACCGCGCCAGCCTCACCGACTCGGCAGCTGGAGCTGCCTACTTCACCGGGCCGCCAGATAGGTCGCACCCTCATCTAAAATCACTTTATTTAGGCGTCAGTTGTTTGAATTTTTATTATGGGCCAATCGATTCCCAATGGGAAGTAGCACCCCTCGAGCCGGCGGAGCTCCTAGGCTACCGGTTGGCTGGTGTCTAATGTAAGGGTGCGAGGGCGCAAGTTCGTTGCGGAAGTAGCGCTTAGATGGCTATCTTAGAGTTGCGTGGGTTGAAGGTACTGCCGCCACCGAATCTGGATGACAACGAGTCTTTGTGGATTGGCCCGGGGGCGGCGCAACCACGGCAGTGCGGTGGGGCGGGGAGCGGGGTTTTGGTCGGGGCCACGGACGGTGGAGGCAGGCTGCTCTACCGATGGTCGGTGGCTCTTCAGGGAAGATTCCGAACAGTGTCAGCCGGGAGGCACAAGACGGCCATCAAGCCATCTGGCATAGATCAGACAGTACCAAAATAAAAATAAAATTGTGTGACCCCAATTTAGTCTTCAGTCAATAGACGTGTGACCACTCGCGTACCTTGCTGTTGATCTCTTAGGGTATTTCTTCATATCAGAGAGATGTGTCATTCTTAACATTATGTGTTTTCTGCATCTTCAGCCACACCGTCTTCTGACTCACCACAGCTGCTCGAACAAGGGAAGCATACACCAGAAGGGAGCTATAGTCCCCACTCAACAATTCCCTGCATCGAATGCGCGTGCCCGACATGGACAGCCACAACAACTGCAGGGCCATCGACAAGTCAGCACATGATGCTCACTCCTATGGATGGCGGCCAGATAGGTTGTAGTACCCTCATCTTACTTGTGTGCAACATTTATGGCTTTGTTATTCATCTAAGCATGGAAAATAGATTATCACGTTTCACTGTATATTCATGCTGATCTCTTATGGGTCTTGTTTAGGATTTAAGGTTGTTCCATAGTTTAGCTAAGAGACTTGTTCTTTAGATAACGCTATTCCATAGTTATCATCCATCAGCCAATACTATCCCACGGGCTGGTGATTATAGTATTATACCACTTCTAGTATAACCTATGTTGTTCTTTAATACTTTTTTGTGCCATCTAGTTAATTTCGAGTAAAAATGATACATATTCTGTAGCTTTCATCTATGTTCTCCCTTTAGTTTTTGAGACCTGTTGCTGCTAGTTAACCCCAGTCCTACTATTTATGTCGTCTCCTACAGGCACTCATTACATAAATCTAACTACTAGTTGTCTCCCATGCATGTCAGATATAATTGCACACACTAATTTATCCACAAGAACCTCACGGAGCAATGTAACAGGCAACAAACTTGACGACAATGATACCCAATATGAGGAACATGTACAGGCAGTTCTTCACAATTCTTGCAGAAAGATGATGAATCCTATTCACCCCATAAGGTCCTTGCTCTAACTAGGCCCTTGATATGGGTACAACATGCATATAAAGTCCTGGAGTGCATCTACTCTGTTGCAATGCCTTGTGCTTCGCCTGCTGATCATGCATGTAAATATGGCATGCTTTCCTGTTTTTCAGTACCTATTCCATTAATGATAACATGTTTTCAAATTCAAGTACTATCATTCTACTCTATCGCAATGCAATCTGCTTAGTTTGTACATCATGCTTCTCAATATCTTATGCATTGTTATTCATTAGTATGTACTTCTTCTGTCTACCATACCATGTTCATTCTTTTACATTGAAGTGTTGTTCTAGTGGTCTCTTGCAATGCCATCTTAGTTTCCCAATCATACACGCATATGTTGCCTTAGTGTTTTTCTATAATGGCATACAATTTTACATTCAAGTAGTGTTTTTTTACACTGTTGTCCTGTCGTATCCCTAACTCTTACCTCATACTCCCTTCATCCGGATTACATCTCACAGAAATGGATTAAACTGGATGTATCTAGAACTGAAATAGGCCTAGACCCATCCATTTATTTCCGGATGGAGGGAATACATATCAATATGTCGTGCCTTTCTATTCTTCAGTACCTATTCCATCTCTGTTGTAGCATGTTTTATAATTGAAGCACAATTCTTCTATATAGGGCATGCAAGGGTAAGACGGCTATGTTAGAATCTGAAGGGTCACAAACAAGGTCTTTGCAAAAGATCCAAACGCCAGGAGATAATAAACCAGCTCCAGTTTTCATAGATACTGCTCCAGCATAGAGAAACCCAACTCCCACTGATAATAAGCAGATTCCAGTGGCCAAAGAACTAGTCCGCTCTAGTCCAGCAAAAATATGTCAACTCCATTCTAAGAAGCGTGTGCGTATCCTCGCATCAAGAAATTTTGTAGCATTCTGATCATGTTTTCTACATGTTTCTTACCCATCTCTCTTTTAGAAAATAAGCTTAAAGGATAGAAGACTTTCTGTACTGGGATCATTTTTGAGGAAGTATCTTGCGGGAATTCTCTGTGCTCCAATGCTGATGTAAGTACCTGCTGTATATCACTATATTTTTACATCAGCATGTATTTTGTTGATCGGTGTGAATCGAACCTTTATCTAATCTAAATTCAATTGTAGCAAAACGTTAAAGGCGACAATGTTGATTTTTGTAAGGAAAACTGCCCGGTAGTTTTGCATACTGAGCTGCATGAGTGTACTATCTCATATCATGCACATTACTAATTTGTAGTGTTGCTCTGGTTGCCCATTCATTCATTGTGTCAATGTTGCTTTCGTATTACCTTACCTGGCTGATGATAGATGTGCCATATTGCGTTAATTTGGTGTAGGCTGGTGTGGTTTGGTTGCCCAAACGTTCGTTGTGTCAATGTTGCTTTCCTATTATTTGACATGGCCAATGATAGCAATGCTAGTGTGTTAATTTGGTGCAGGTTGCTGAAGATAAGAAGACAAACTCTGAAAACCGCAAGGCAACCCCATTGTTTCTTTCCAATAAGTCTAGGCCAAGTAATATGGTAATAACTCATGATTAATATGTTCGGTTCCCCTCCTAATTTATGTTATGAGGTAGTGGTCGAGACACTCTCCACTATCAATAATACAAGCCTGCCAAAATTGCCATCTGAATCTGTCCAGTTTCCTCTGTCTCGAATACAACGGAAAAAATGTATGTTTGTTAACCAATTAATGGCTGAAGCAATGATGGAAATGGTGGAGGAATCAGAGATGCACATTCGTGTGAAACAACAACTGCTCAATGTTTTCAGAGACAGTGTAGCAAAGCAGCAAGAACTTGCCCACATGCTTATGGCGTCATCCGCGCTGAGGTTGCAGATTGTGACGTTGTAGATCGTTAGGTTCTGTTCATTTATTTGCACTGGCATCAATCTTTGATTTCCCAGTGGATGTAATTTCCTGTAATATATGCTGGATGCGCAACATTTTTCCTTGTATGTCGTACCTTTGCTTGATCGGTTTTGGTCCTGTGCATAATTGCTCGTCGTAATGGGCTCAGATTATCTAATTGGCCTAAAGACATGTATGAAATTTAGTGGGCCCATTAAGTTAAAGGGCCGTTACCAGGCCGAAAGTTAATGGTCGGCCCTCTTACCTCTCGGGTCGTTAACAGGCCAACATCAAAGTGGGCAACAGGTGGGGCCATTTGATTTCACGGGCCGTTAACAGGTCGTTACTAATGTCGGGCTACATATGGCCCAACTATACTGTGGACCTTTAGTAGGACGAAAGAGACAGCGGGCTCGTACTGGACCATGAAGAGCATGGGCCGCTAAGAGGTCGAAAGTCAGGTCGTACCGTAAATGGACCAATTGTCTTGCGGGCCTTGAGCAGGCCAAAAGAGAAACCGGGCTGGTATTGGACCATGAAGAGCATGGGCCGTTAAAAGGCCAAAACTCAGGTCCGACTACAAATGGCCCAACTCATTTATGGGTTGTCACTAGGATGAAAGACACACCGGGCTGGGAATTGGCCCAACACTTAAATGGGTCGCTAAAAGGCCAAAACTCAGGTCCAACTACAAATGGCCCAACTCATTTATGGGCCGTCAACAGGTTGAAAGACACACCGGGCCAGAAATTGGCCCAACACTTAAATGGGTCGCTAAAAGGCCGAAAGATGTGCATCCTGAAAATTGGCCCATCCCTTGAATGGGTCGTTAACAGGCCGAAATCACATCGGGCTGATATTGAGCCCAAATATATAGCGGGCTGTTAACGGGCTCGAATTGATGATGGTTTGCAATGGTGTCAAATCTTTAATGGGCCGGTGATGGGCCGAATTGGCACATCTCATATGGGCCGTGGGCTTAAATGGACCTGACACAAGTAGGCCTTATATGGGTCGGCCTACTAATTTTTACTGGGCCGGCCTTTTTCATCGAAATGGGGCACTGTTGGGCTGTGCCATGTGTCGACCTATCATAGGCACCTCATGTCCAATGAGTGATGACATCTGTCCCAATGGTGAGCCAACACGTGTTTCCTCGGGCCAATAAGAATTTTACACGTGGAAAATCCTCATTGGTCTGGGCTGTTAGCGGGTTATCGGATCCAAAACCGGACCCGGTAGCTTAACAGCGACCCGTTACGGTGGATGCCACGTGTCGGTCACCCTTGACGAAAGCACTTCTATGACGCGTGATTTATCATCATGGAAGTGGACACTTCCGTGATGATAATTTTGGGAATGTCATGGAACACTTTGTAGGACCTTGAGAAGAGGTGTCTAGAGGGGGGTGATTAGACACTAAGTACCAAAGTTGCAGTTTTTAAGTTTCCTTAAGTTTAAGTGGAGTTTAGGCACAAGTTTAACATTCACAATACATAACAAGCAAGCATGCAAAGAGTATATGAGCAGCGGAAAGTAAAGCATGCAACTTGAAAGAATGTAAAGGGAAGGGTTTTGGAGGATTCAAACGCAATCAGAGACATGGATGTTTTTGGCATGGTTTCGATAGGTGGTGCTATCGTAAATCCACGTTGATGGAGACTTCAACCCACGAAGGGTAACAGTTGCGCGAGTCCACGGAGGGCTCCACCCACGAAGGTTCCATGAAGAAGCAACCTTGTCTATCCCACCATGGCCGTCGCCCACGAAGGACTTGCCTCACTAGCGGTAGATCTTCACGAAGTAGGCGATCTCCTTGCCCTTACAAACTCCTTGGTTCAACTCCACAATCTTGTCGGAGGCTCCCAAGTGACACCTAGCCAATCTAGGAAACACCACTCTCCAAGAAGTAACAAATGGTGCGTTGATGATGAACTCCTTGCTCTTGTGCTTCAAATGATAGTCTCCCCAACACTCAACTCTCTTTCATAGGATTTGGATCTGGTGGAAAGAAGATTTGAGTGGAAAGCAACTTGGGGAAGGCTAGAGATCAAGATTCATATGGTAGGAATGGAATATCTTGGCCTCAACACATGAGTAGGTGGTTCTCTCTCAGAAATGGTAAGTTGGAAGTGTAGGTTTAGTCTCATGGCTCTCTCCACGAATGAAGAGGAGGTGGAGGGGTATATATAGCCTCCACACAAAATCTAACCGTTACACACAATTCACCAAACTCGGTGGGACCGATTCAATAGACTCGGTCGGACCGATTTAGTAAACCTAGTGACCGTTAGGATTTTCGGTGGGACTGACATGCAACTCGGTGAAACCGATTCGGTTAGGGTTAGGGCATAACGTAATCTCGGTAAGACTGATTACACAAACTCGGCGAGATCGATTTTGGTAATAAGCTTTCCAGAGAGTTGGTTAGGTAAACTCGGTGGGACCGATTTGCTCTTTTCGGTGAGACCGAAATGTTATAAAAGGGAAACAAAGAGTTTACATTGCAATCACGGTGGGACTGATCGCTCACTTCGGTTAGACCGAAACGTTACGAAGGGAAACAGAGAGATTACAATCCCATCTCGGTGAAGCACATGAAGCAAGAGGCTCATTAAGCAACACCTCATCCCTCCTTGATAGTATTGGCTTTTCCTATAGACTCAATGTGATCTTGGATCACTAAAATGTAAAATGAAGAGTCTTGAGCTTGAAGCTTGAGCCAATCCTTTGTCCTTAGCATCTTGAAGGAGTTCCCACATCCTTTAGTCCATGCCACTCCATTGTTGAACTTATCTGAACCATACTAGATAAAAGTGTTAGTCCAACAAGAGATATGTTGACATTAATTACCAAAACCACCTAGGGAGCACTTGTGCTTTCAATCTCCCCCTTTTTGGTAATTGATGACAACATACATCAAAGCTTTAGATAAGGGCATAAAGAATAGCAAGTAAAGCTTTGGAAAGACATGTAACAAGCATAGGCTCCCCCTACACTACTAGAAATACCACTACTAATGGCGCACCTAATATGGCCATTAATGGCGCATCACTGGTGCGCCATTGATAGCACGCCATTAGTAATTTTTACTAATGGCGCACCACCTGGTGCGCCATTAGTATCTGGTATACTAATGGCGCACCACCTGGTGCGCCATTAGTATATGCGAGGGTGCGCCATTAGTATGCCTCCCAGGGGGCATGTATACCCAGGTGCTTTGGCATACTAATGGCGCACCACCTCTAGATGCGCCATTAGTAACGGCAGCATACTAATGGCGCACTACCCGGTGATGCGCCATTAGTATGCACTGTCATACTAATGGCGCACTGTCGTGTGATGCGCCATTAGTATGAATATTAGGTTTTTTTTTATTTTTTTATTTTCTGTTTTTTGCACAGGTTACAAAATGTATAATTTGACAAAATATAGACAGCACACATCAACAATAGATTCATCAAATACAATAGAAGATTAGTCTTTGAATACAATTCATCATATTAGTCTCCGAATACAATTCATCATATTAGTCTCCGAATTAAAAAGACCGAACAAAGATAGAACATTATATTACAAGTCTCGAGACCGCGAGTAGCGAGTTTGTCTTCGCATTACAAGTCGATATCGATCATCTAAACTACCATCACATAGAAGAGAGCTGCGGTCATCACGATGAGCATCATCACGATGAAACTCGTCTTCATCTGGTTCCTCCAACGCTCCCTCCCCTCTCCCGCTAGATAGCGGGCGTATCTAGATTCGGCCTCGGCCCTAGTGGTGTACCCTTTGTAACTGTTACCGCTGAATCGGTGAACCTGTCTCCGACACTCCTCCCAGTCATCGTAGACTCCGGGAACCTTACCCTTGTACACGACATACGTCGGCATCGCTATGCACTAGCCAAACGAAACGTTAGTACCAATTCATAGACAATACATAAGCAATATATAAGTATGCAACAGAACGATCGGAAGAGAAAAGCAAGACATTAATAGCATCGATTACATCTAAGTTGAACGACTCTCGAAACCAAAGAGACATACTACAAGTTCATTAAAGTTTAATTACAACATGAGCCAATCGATGTTTCAGAACTAGACAACTCGACTCAAGGGACCGGAGCGTGGATGAAGCCGCCGTCTATCGTGGGAGTCATGAAAGAACGGGCGTTGTCATCCTGCATTTGTAGCATTGTGTCGATGTCACTGTTGGATGGTTGATTTCTGAGGTAGAACTGCCCCGAGGTACGAAGGACATCTTGATGGATGATTTCCGCAAACTCCGACTGGATGCGAAAGAATTCTTGTCGGAGGTCCGCGTCCTGGATTGCCGACACGCTCGCGGCCCAATCTTGGAGTTTACTCGGTAGAAGAAGTTGATGATGGTCCCGTACGATCGCCCGCATGTGATGGATGGCGTAGTAGGCACCCTTCTGACCGCCAGGCGGCTGCTTGACGCAGCAGAACGTCGTATTGTGGGAGAACACGTGCTTGCCGTACTTACGAATAGGCCTGGTGAAGGTGCCTCCAGATTGGGCGTAGCCGGGGAGAACATCATCAAGAACCTTCTTGACATTTGTGTAGTCTACGTTCGACTGACGGTCCGGGTCGAAATACGTGGCCATGGAATATTTGGGGCTTAGGAGGATGAGCGTGCAACGTGTGTCACTGCAGAAAACACGGAATGTTAAAAGAAAACGATCGAAAAGTAAGAATTCATATGTTACGGGCCGGTTGAGGGGAGGACTTACTCGGGAAAGTAAGGCACGAGGAAGTTATCCTTATCTTGGTTTGCCAGAATGACGCCTTCGAGGTAAGAACTCGCGACTTGCCGGTCCCCAGCGCTGCCCAAGATCTTGGCACGCATGTAGAAGGGGTCGACTATCACGATGTCCGGGGTCTTGTCGCGAATGATCCGCATCTCCATACTCAGCGAAAATAGCCGAACGAAGGTGTAGTGCAGCGTATGAAGGTTAAACATAGCAAAGATGTCATCAAACCGCAGGACGATCGTACCCCCGATGTCGCCATCCACAAAGCCCTTGCCCTCTGGCACCTTGGCCACGAAAACCGGGTATGCCACATCCTTCTCTCTGAGACGCCGCTTCTCCAAAGAAAGAACACTGTCGTGCAGACTCCGCATAGCACCGGTTGCAGCATTGAGCATATTTGGTGGTAGCATCGCCCTACCCGCCACATGCACCCTCCTCGAGATATCCTGCGGTGAAGGTGGCCCGTCCTGAGCACGGATCGTACTCGGTGCCGGCTGGCTCGCACCCTTCTTAGTCTTATTTTTGCGTGCCTTCTTCTTCTCCTGTAATGGGACCGAGTTCTGCTCACAGACCGCCTTCTTGAGTGTGTTGGGGCTGATAATATTTCGCACCTCGCCTATCTGAGGCTCGCTGAAGTCGGCAGCTAGAGGCGTCTCCTGAGAGCTGAACGCCAGACGGCGCGTGTTGCAACTTGGCTTCTCCGCGGTACGAGCTAGATCGCACACGTCTTTTGTTGGGTTTGGTTCTTGAGAAGGAGGCCCCATGAAGTCGCCATCGTACCCATGCTCGACAAAGTACTGATCGACGTTGCCAAATGTATCATCGTCGTCGTCGTCGTCGTTCTGATCCTGTGCCATATGCATGTTTGGATCCAGTGGCATAGGGATGTCCGGCACCGTTACGGCGGTCTTGCCATGGGGCCGACTTGGCGCCGGCACGACTGGCGGTGTTGTCTTTGGGGTGGTGTCCCCCGCCCCCAAACGAATCTGGCTCTTCGGCCAAAGCAGGGGCCAGCTCAGGCAGGCGCTGAGGGTCATCACGTCATCATCGTCGGCCCCGACGGGTCGAATCGGAGGTAACAAGTCGTCGCAGCCTGGCAGCACCTGAACCAGTTGAACCCTAAACAAGTTGGGTGGCATCTGGGTACCGTGGAACAAGGGGTTGCCCGGTTGAACGATTTTGCCCTTGGCGACATCGACCAACTCTTTGTTCACGAAGTGGAGGAGAGTGCACGGAACGTCGGCGGCGCCCTGCGAAAACATGTAGGGCGTCAGGGATGCCCAGTCAAAGGCAAGGAGATGAAGTCCTCGGCCGAGAGAGGCTTAATTAGTTACCGTGATGATGGCGTCGAGCTGGGCTAATGTCGAGGAACCGCCAACGGCGGGCGTGCAGTTGATGGAGCGGCCGCTTGCTGAAGAGGTGCCGGCCGGCGTACACCCGGGTGCATTAAGCTCCCGTGCCGGCGTCGGAGACACCAATGCCGCCTCCGCCGGAGGCACCAATGGCCCCGCCATCGCATTATGCGAGTTGCTGGCCGTGAAGCTAGGAATCGGGGGCGGCCCCTGTTGGCCGCCCGCAATCCATGCACTCAACCCCGAGATCAAGGTAGGCACAAGGGCGGTGATCGTCGCTCCGAGTCGTTATTCCACTTGCTCTTGGACAATCTCCGGAATCCGTGCCACCTGTGCCTTGAGTTCTTGAACCTCTCGCGCCTGGCTTTCCGAGCTGGTCTTTTTCTCCTTCCGCACACCAGCGGTATAGTATGACCCCCATTTTGTCGACAAGCCTTTGCCGGCCACACGACCAGCTGACGTCGGCTTACTGAGCTTATCCTTGTTCTTCATTATATTCAACCCCCTATTTAGAGTGGTGTCCCAAGGGTTGCTCTGAGTCGACCCCGCACTACTGCTTTCAGTCGCCTGCGGAAGGAATGTGAACCATTTAGAAATTCGGCTTCATTAATTAGAATGCAACCATATGGAGCTAATTACGCGGGGGTGTATTCCTTACCAGAACAAGCTCAAGCCGCCTGGTCTTCGGATCCGTGGTAAGCTCCTTTGTTTTCGGGTCCTTCTTGTACCGGGCCCTGACAAAGTTCCTGGTCTGCTTGTCACCGTATTTATCGAAGAGGGGCGGTAGGCCTTGCTCGGCACGGTCCGCCTCCTCCTTGTCCCATATAGGCTCCGCCACTCTGTAACCGCCAGGACCGAGTGTGTGTTCCCCTATGTTCAGCTCCCGCATTTGTTTCCCCCACTCACTTGATTGGGAGCTTGCGGTGCTCGAGCAATTGATCTTGAAGTCGTTGTAGTCATCTTCGGTGATCGAAGGATTTTTCTCCTTGATCTTCTCATAACTCTCACCTTTCTCGATCATTCTCTTCACATTGCTTTTCCAAGTAGACAGGGCCTTGCTCATCTTCGTGAGGGCAGCATTGTTCACTTTATTCCCTTTGAGGCTTGTGTTTTCAAATTCAGCGGGGAACTTGTATCGTTCGTGCAGCTTCGTGAAGAGGAGGTGGCGCAAATTCCCCCGGTCAGGATGCCTCAGGTTCTCGATGTTGATCGAGACGGTGCACCGGACAATGCACCCGAGCTGAAGCGAGTACCCCTTGACTATTCGTTCGGGCGCCGTTGGATTCCCGTTGGAGTCCACTTCAGTAACTTCCTCCTTGAGGGTGCGGAGCACGATCGGGCGCCGGTCCTTCCGTTGCCTCTTCGGCTGGCTGCTATCTGTGCGTGCGCCGCCATCATCAGTGGTGGCATCCTCGGCGGCACCATCAGTGGTGGCATCAGTGTGGTCATCCTCGGCGGCACCATCCGTGGTCTCAGGATTGGTGGGGAAGGCGGCGGCCTCATACAAGTGAGGTTGTTCCTCCATCTCCTGGGACAGCTCCCAGAATGCCTTGCCGCCCGAACCCCCGGCCTCATAGTTGTGGGCCATGTTTCTCTCTAAATAGAAACAAAGTTTGGTCAAAAAGTTGGTTATTGTCAAGGAACAAGATCATGGTCTCATCATTTAGGGTTTGTCAACACCGAGGCATCCTAAAATCTAAGCTTTTATCATTGAGGGTTTTTCGACGCCAAGGCACCCTAAAAGCCTAACTTTTCATCATTTCGGTTTTTATCGACACCGAGGCACCCTAAAAGCCATGCATTAGTCACAAGTACGCCGGGGCACTTGATCCTACTTAATTAACTACTAAGATACCCCGGCCCATGCATTAGTCACAAGTACCCCATATGTCCTATTTTTAGCAAAGTCATGCTAAAATTCACGGAAAATTTCAGCATGACCTTTGCTGAAAATAGGACATATGGAGTACCCGAATTTGCCGGAACGGAAGTTAATCGACATTCCGGCAAACTCAAGGGCCTCTCGGGGTACCTGCAAAATCATCACGACACGATGGTCGGAGACAAAACCCAGCAAACTAGCAAAATCATCACAAATTGTTTTCTGTTAAAGATGATCATCATCTTTACAAGTCTTTCTCAATGTGATCACAAGTAATTCAGAGGCATCACAAGTAATTCAGAGCATCACAAGGCATTAGTAGTTCCGTACATGAACAAGTTTTATAAACCCATATAAGAACAAGTGAATTCTAGTCCCATTGACACTCCTTCAAAGTCGGCGAGTCGACCCTCGAAGTCGACATGCATTTCGCGGCGACCCTCACGGTGACCCCATCCAGCGAGCCTGCCGAGGTGCCTGTTGACGGGCAGACCAACGGGGTTCTCGATGCCTAGATAATTCGTGCAGTAGGAGATGCACTCTTCGGTCAGAAAGCCCCTGGCTATGCTTCCTTCTGGACGTGACATGTTGCGAACGTATCCTTTGATGACACCATTCATCCTTTCGAACGGCATCATGCTGTGCAGGAACGTCGGCCCGAGTTGGATGATATCCTCCACTATATGGACCAGCAGATGCACCATAACAATGAAGAATGCGGGCGGGAAGTACATCTCAAGCTCGCATAGTATCACCACGATCTCTTCATGTAGCCTTCTGAGTTGCCTCACGCCAATCGACTTTCGAGAGATGACGTCGAAGAAGTTGCATAGGCCAAATAGCGTTTCACGGACGTGCGTGTCCATGATCCCACGGATTGCAACTGGAAGTATCTGCGTCATCAGCACGTGACAGTCGTGAGACTTCATCCCGCTGAACTTCTGCTTCGCTGGGTCTAGGTATCTGCTTATCTTCCCCGCGTAACCGTAAGGAAGTTTTACTCCTAGGAGGCAGGTGAAAAACTGCTTGATCTCCTCCTGACTTAGAGTGAAGCACGCGGGAGGGGAGTCATTTCCGGTCTTCTTGGCCTTTTTGCCTTTGCGACGACTTTCTGTGTCCTGCTTCGCCTCATCATCATCATCATCATCATCATCATCATCATCATCATCATCATCATCATCATCATCATCATATATAGCGTGAAGCTCCTGCCTGATGCCCATTGATTTCAAGTCTGCCCTTGCTTTCGGCCCATCTTTGGTCCTCTCTGGCATGTTGAGCAGGGTACCAAGCAGACTCTCGCACACGTTCTTCGTGATATGCATGACATCAAGGCTGTGAGGCACACGGTGGATCTTCCAGTACGGCAAGTCCCAGAAAACAGACCTCGTTTTCCATACCTTCAGCAGCGGCTCTGGCGCCTTTCGCTTCTTTCCCGGCTCTGGCGCCTTTTGCTTCTTTCCCGGCAGTGGGCAGTCTTTCCAATTGTTCAACAGCTTGTCTATTTCCTTGCCGCTCCTCGTACACGGGCGTTTTCGGGGTTCGGTTTCACCATCGAACGGATCCTTGCGTTTCCTCCACGGGTCATCGTCGCGAAGCCACCTTCGATGTCCCATGAACACGGTTTTCAAAGACCCGGGATCTCTATCTAGCTAGCGATACGTTGTGTCATCCATGCACCTTACGCATCCAGAAAATCCGTGGACTACCTGCCCCGCAAGATATCCGTAACCGAGATAGTCGTGCACCGTCGTGAGCAGTGCGGCTCTCATAGGGAAATATTCTTTCTCTGCGGCGTCCCACAGGCTGGCGTTTTCCACAGCGTGTCAAGCTCCTCTTTCAGCAGCCCCAGATACAGATTGATGTCGTTCCCTGGTTGTTTCGGCCCTTCAATTAGCATACTCATGTGAATGTACTTCCTCTTCATGCACAACCAGGGGGGAAGGTTGTACATCCACACAAACACAGGCCAGGTGCTATGTGTGCTTCTCTGGCTGCCAAACGGATTGACTCCATCGGTGCTCGCGCCCAGCACGATGTTCCTTGGATCGTTCCCAAATTCTGGGTATTCGAAGTTCAATGATTGCCACTGGCTCGCATCCTTAGGGTGACTCAGCATCTTGTCTTTTTTATCTATCTCCGGATCATTTGCGTCATCTTCTCGCTTCTTCTCCTCCCAATCCGCGTGCCAACGCAGGAGCTTTGCTACCTTAGGATCCGCGAAATACCGCTGCAGACGAGGAGTGATCGGAAAGTACCACACCACTTTTCGAGGAGCTTTCTTCCTCTTCTTGTATCGAGTGACACCGCACACCGGACATATTGTAGACTCCGCGTGCTCGTCCCGATAAATGATGCAATTGTTCATGCACACATGGTATTTCACGTGCGGTAAATCCAGAGGACACACGATTTTCTTCGCCTCCTCCAAACTGGTCGGGCACTTGTTCCCCTTGGGAAGACGTTCGTGCCAGAATGACATGTTCTCGTCGAAGCATGCGTCGGTCATTTTGTGTTTTACCTTCATCTCCAGGGCCATGAGCGTTACTTTCAGGCGGGTATCCTCGGGCCTGCATCCTTCATACAATGGAGTAACCGCGTCTAACTCAAGTTGATCCATCTTGGCTTTCTCTCGGGCGGCAGCTCTTGCGTTATCCGTCTGCTTGAGAAGCAGCTCTTGAATATGAGGGTCCTGCACCCAGCCCATCGATGGTCCAGTGTCGTCTGCTCCGCCGGCATCATCATCTTCATGATCATGCCCGTCACCTGCTCCGGCATCTTCCTCATCATCATGTCCTGCATCTTCTACATGATGACTGTGTACAGCATCACAGTCGTGATCATCTCCTGGGGATTCTTCGTCTTCTCGCCCGCCCGAGCCACGATGGTTGTCTTGCTGCCCTTCCTCATTTCTTGCCCGGCCCGCATGGACGACTTCGTAGTCATCTTCATCACCTTGCCACCGATAGCCATCCATGAAACCACGCAACAGCAGGTGGTCCCGCACCTGCCCGGAATCCGGGTCCGCAATAAGGCTCTTCAGCTTGCATCTTCGACACGGACATCTCATCTCCGTCTCGTTCTTTTGAAGCATCTCGGCCTTCGCGGACCTCAAAAACCTATTCACGATGCCTTCGGTCATCGTGCGGACCATGGTCGCCTGCGGGGTAGAGCAAAACGATATTTTAGAACCAAACAAAAATTTGGCATGACTTTCCCTAAAAATAGGACCAAAAAGAATGCTTAATGCCAAAATTCTCGCCGAAACGGAAATGAATCAACATTCCGGCAAAATATTGGCAACTATCGCATATCAAATACCGGTACACCTCCAAACACAAACACATATGCAACACCACAAACATATGCAACACCACGAACATACATAGATCTAGCTAGGCCGTAAAAAGTGCATGTGCACATTGTTGTAAGGAGAACAACCTAAATATAGCTTCCCCCCTTACTTACCTATTAAAACAAGGTAATTTAACCACTTAATTTGAATGAATCTATGGTGGAAATGAGGTGAAAAAGAGGAGGCACCTGAGACAAGGAGGAGGTGGAGAGAATGAAGTGGGGAGAAAGTGAGTGTGTGGGTAGGAGAGGCTGTCCCAAATATCTTGTTGCTGCCCACTTACTAATGGCGCACCTCTTCCATGGTGCGCCATTAGTAGTTACAACTACTAATGGCGCACTTAAGCAGGATGCGCCATTAGTATGTTTGGATAGGCGCACTAGTTCAAAAAAAAAATTCTATACTAATGGCGCACCCACTGCCTGGTGCGCCATTAGTAGTTACAACTACTAATGGCGCACTTGGGCAGGATGCGCCATTAGTATGTTTGGATAGGCGCACTAGTTCAAAAAAAAATTCTATACTAATGGCGCACCTGCTGCCTGGTGCGCCATTAGTAGTTACAACTACTAATGGCGCACTTTGCCCGGATGCGCCATTAGTATGTTTGGACAGGCGCACTAGTTAAAAAAAAATTTGATACTAATGGCGCACCCGTAGCATGGTGCGCCATTAGTAGTTTAAACTCTAATGGCGCATCAGATTGTGGTGCGCCATTAGTATATACTAATGGCGCACCATCTTTCTGGTGCGCCATTAGTGTCAATCCCATCTATAGCCCTTTTCCTAGTAGTGCTACATGTATGCAATCATGTGAATATGGAATATAGTGGCATGTGAGAGCATAACCATGATAGAGCAGGCAATGTGTTACATGTATCTTGGTCATATGCATCAGAGCAAAGAATATTAAAGAAAATACCTTCATGCTCATGAGTCCTTCTTGCAAACAGTATGTACATCAGCAAGAATTCATCATACACATGATTGTGATGCATATACTTACCTTGTAGTCTTGAGTTGGCTTTGGATAGAATGAACTTGCGGAAACAAGGTTAGATAACACAGATGCATCTACTAGCCAGAGCAAACAGAAGGAACCACAAGAATACCAAGATTGGGATGACATGTAGAGAGTGAGTACTAGGTACTACATTGGATTAGACATGTCCCCAAGATTAAAGATATGCAATGAATTTGAATGATTTCTTTCCCTTAGATGTCTTGCTCCCCCTGAATCTAGCATGGGATACTGGGAGAAGATAGGGAATAGAAAATCAGAGCTGAAAGATATGAATGAACAGGGCATAAAAGATCATATGAACATGTCTCTCCCCTCAAGAAGACATGTGGCATCTCTCCTCTTGAACACCAAGCATCTGGGATCCTTGAGAAATACTTTTTCTTAAGTATTCTCTCACCCTGGAGATTTCTCTCTCTCCCCCTCAGGATCTCTCTCTCCCCCTGAGGAGGTGATAAACTCTTTCTCTGATGTGATCTCTCTCTAAATGATAAGCTTTGATGTGATCTCTCTCTCCCCCTTTGACATCAATTTCCAAGAAGGATCTTCTGGAATCTGTCGAATGGGTTTGGTCCTTGAGACACAGCACAAAGCAATGATAAAAATGTGATGCTTGTAGAGGACAAGATTCATTGAGTGGAGCTGGATCAGAAGAAACACAGAATAAGTGGCAAACTATTTTTCCTGATGTGAAGTCGGTGGCATCGAGTGGTATGCTTCGGTTTTACCGAAAGGATTCGGTTGGACCGAAGACAGCAAATCGGTGAAACCGAGTTCATCGCAGAGAAAACACTTGTCTCCTCAGCTCACTAGACTTGTAAGATCTCACAAAGATTTGCAAGGAATTTACTGAAAGATATGCAATTAATTAGATGAAGAAAATGCAGAGCAAACAAAAGAAATCTAGATGAAGTCTTTTTTTGAAAGGGGAAACAAATATGCATGAGACAAATGCAAAAACTCAGAAAAGAACACAAGAGAACTTCATCTAGAGATGGTCGGCGACAAAGTCACCTATGTTAGAGTATATTGACTTAGGAGTCAAGTGAGATCACTTGATCATAGGTCATACTCACCGTTTAAGCTCAGAATGGGGTTGCCATTTTTTGTTTAAGCATCTTGATGTATTCACACCTTGTCGAGTTGCTTTAGCTCATGACTTGGAGTAAAGCTTCTCTAAGATGGAATAACATACCTTGGTTGGTGGTGTTGTCCATGTAGTTGAACTTGTGTGGGTTGCTCAAGGTTGATGTAGCTCATCGAGAATTTGGAGCACCACTTGGAATTTGAGTCCATCTACCTACATGGGTTAGTTCTTGCAAGGAAGAGCACTTGTGTATCCAAAAATGACAATCATGAAGCTCAACATAGAATTTGTCAAAGGATATGTTTGAGTGGTTCCGTGCTTCCTTGTCTTCAACCACCATAGTGTAGAAACTTGGTGATGTAGAGATTGTTCAAGATGTGAGTAGATTACAATCTCATGGAGTTTGATTCCACCAAGTACGTACAAGGGTTAGATAACATGCAAGATACAAATATATCCAAGACATAAGATTTTCATCATAAGAGAAATATCAAGGATTAGTCATAAGCTCATGTCTTGCATGTATCCAATGGAGTTTCTACTCCAAGTTTGAAGCATCAATGATGTTCAATTCTCCTCTTAACCTGCAAAACACTTTCTCATCAAGGGGTTTAGTGAATATATCCGCATTGCTTTTCTGTGCGAACATGCTTAAGATCAATGTCACCCTTAGAAACATGATCTTGAATGAAATGAAGACAAACTTCAATATGCTTAGTTCGAGAATGTTGCACAGGATTATGACCAATTTTGATAGCACTTTCATTGTCACAAAGCAATGGAACATGTCTCACATATATCCCATAGTCCTTAAGAGTTTGGGTCATCCAAAGTAATTGAGCACAACATGAACCAGCGGCAATGTATTCCGCTTCGGCGGTGGATAAGGATACCGAGTTTTGTTTCTTGGAGGACCAAGACACAAGAGATCTACCAAGAAATTGACAAGTACCCGAAGTGGACTTTCTATCAACCTTGTCTCCGGCATAGTCCGAGTCGGAATAGCCAACAAGATCAAAAGAGGCCCTCTTAGGATACCAAATGCCAAAATTTGGTGTATGGATTAAGTATCTCACTATCCTTTTCACGGCCTTAAGATGACATTCTTTAGGAGCAGCTTGATATCGTGCACACATGCACACACTTAGCATGATATCGGGACGTGAAGCACATAGATATAACAATGAACCAATCATAGAGCGATAAACCTTTTGATCAATCGGTTCACTATCTTTAGTCAAGTCAAGATGTCCACTAGTAGGCATGGGTGTAGTCATACCTTTGCATTCTTGCATATTGAACTTCTTGAATAAGTCCTTGGTGTACTTCGTTTGAGAAACAAAGGTACCTTCCTTAGTTTGCTTGATTTGCATCCCAAGGAAGAATTTGAGTTCACTCATCATAGACATCTCAAACTTCTCCGACATTAGCTTCCCAAACTTTTCACTAAAATGAGGGTTAGTTGAACCAAATATAATATCATCAACATAGATTTGGCACACAAATAGTTCTCCATTAATCCTTTTAGTAAAAAGAGTAGAATCAATTTTCCGAATTTCAAAACCTTTTTCAATAAGGAACTTGGTCAAGCATTTATGCCACGCTCTCGGAGCTTGTTTAAGACCATAAAGAGCTTTGTGAAGTTTATAAACATGATTGGGTTTCTTAGAATTGAAAAAGCTGGGAGGTTGCTTAACATAAACTTCCTCCTCTATTTCACCATTTAGAAAAGCACTTTTAATGTCCATTTGGTACAAGGTGATATCATGATGATTAGCATAAGCAAGTAAAATGCGAATGGACTCAAGTCTAGCAACGGGAGCGTAAGTCTCACCATAGTCCATACCTTCAACTTGTGTGTAGCCTTGGGCGACGAGACGTGCTTTGTTGCGAACTACTTGTCCATCTTCATCTTGCTTGTTGAGAAACACCCATTTGGTACCGATGATGTTGTGATTGTTGTCGGGCTTCTCAACCAATGTCCAAACTTGGTTCCTCTCAAAGTTGTGTAGCTCTTCATGCATAGCATTTATCCAATCCGGATCTTCCAATGCTTCTTCAACCTTCATAGGTTCAATGCTAGAGATGAAAGAATAGTTTTCACAAAAGTTAGCTAAACGAGTTTTAGAGCGAGTGATTCTCCTGGTTTGAATGTCATTGTAGATTTGCTCGACAGGATGATCTTTAGCAATTCTTGCTCGAACTTGTGAAAGCTTTTGCTTGGGTCTTCGTTGAACATCTTCTTCATCTTGTTCTTCTTCTTGGCCTTCTTTATTATTGGTGTTGTCGTTCTCTTGTCGTGGTGGAGAAGGAGGTTGTTGACGTTCATCTTGATGCACTTCCTCATTTTCTTCATCTTGGTGTGTCCCACTTGTGGATGCTTCCGTATCAACTCTTGGTTCACCTTGTCGTGAAGTAGAAGCTTCCACTTGGACGGACGAGGTACTCTCCTTCACCACCGTTGGACAGACCTTGCCAATAGACAAGTCTTGGATTGCTTCGGAAGGATCTTTGTCTCCTACATAAATTGGCAATTGCTCTACTTGCAAGCCGTTAGATTCATCAAACTTCACATCTACCATCTCTTCAACCTTTCGGGTGAAATTGTTGTAGACACAGTAAGTGTGAGAGTTTGAGCCATAACCTAGTAGGAAACCTTCATGAGACTTAGGAGCAAATTTAGAATGACGATGCTTGTCAAGAATGTAGCACTTTGAGCCGAATACTCAAAAGTATCCAACTTGGGGTTTGTTACCGGTGAGGAGCTCGTATGCTGTCTTGCCGAGTAGCTTGTGAAGATACAAGCGATTTGTTGCATGACAAGCTGTCTCAACCGCTTCTGCCCAAAAGTGCTTCAGTGTCTTGTACTCATCAAGCATCGTTCTCGCCATTTCGATGAGCGTCCGGTTCTTCCTCTCAACAACTCCATTTTGTTGAGGTGTGTACGTAGCCGAGAACTTGTGTGAAATCCCTTCTTCGTCAAGAAAGGTGTCCACATTTGCGTTCTTGAACTCCGTTCCGTTGTCGCTGAGAACCTTCTTGATCTTCACTTCAAATTGATTTTGGGCCTTCCTAGCGAAGTTTTTGAAGATCTTTTGGACCTGCGATTTTTCATCGAGAAAGAACACCCACGTAAATCTTGAAAAAACATCAACTATAACTAGACCAAAAGAATTTCCACCGAGACTCTTGTAAGAGTTGGGACCAAAAAGATCCATGTGAAGTAGCTCGAGTGGCCTCCTTGTGGTCATGATGTTCTTCACGGGATGCCATCCTCCAACCTGTTTACCTGCTTGACAAGCACTGCAAAAGTCTATCCTTATCAAATATGACATTGTTAACTCCAAGAATATGATTTCCTTTAATAAGCTTGTCAAGGTTTCGCATACCAACATGACCTAGTCGTCTATGCCATAACCAACCTTTTGAGGATTTAGCAATGAAGCAAGTTTTAGGTTGGGCCTTTTTAGTGAAATCAACAATGTATAGATCACCTCTACGCACACCAGTAAAGACCATTTTATGATTATCTCGACGAAACACTTGGCAATCTACTTCAGTAAATAGGACATTGAAACCGAAATCAGCAAGTCTAGATACTGAAAGTAAGTTGTATCCAAGAGATTCAATGAGCATGACATTTTGAATGGAGCTATCATGTGATATGGCCACCTTACCGAGGCCAACCACCTTACCCTTTGAGTTGTCACCGAAAGTGACATACTTTCGAGGACTATCATTATCAGCAAGCTCACGGAACATGTCTTTATCTCCGGTCATGTGATCGGTACATCCACTATCAAGAACCCATTCCTTTCCTCCTGACATATATCCCCGAAGATTTGCCATAAGACCAAAGTGTCTCATTGCATCATCAAGATCGAAGTCACTATCATCATCCTCATCATAGTATCCATGTTCAACATTGTCATGTGGTGGATGAAATCCTAGAGAGGGTGATTCGTTAGAGTGAGTTTGACAATGATCTTGCTTATGAATTTTTATAGCTTCGGAAATAATATCACTAATAATTCCAACATCTCCTTTGGCACGCATAAGGTTTGTAAGCTCAAATAGACGATCACCAAACATAGGATCACTAGTATTCATCTTACTCAAGGCAATAGACTTATGAAGAATTTCATCAAGATTTTTCAAGGAATAATTTGGAAAGCGTTCCTCAAGAAATTTCCATATAGTGTAGGCACACTTAAAAGTAGGCAAATATCCAATCAAGTTTCTAGGCAATCCTCTAATGATAAGTTCGGCAGTTCTAAGATTCCTAATCATGTCAATTGTCTCGTCATGGGTAGGATGCATAGGATCAACAATAGGTGCACAAGGGCTAGCAATGTACTTGTTTAAATGATATTGATTGAAAATTACAAGCATCTCATTTTCCACTCATGAAAATACTCTCCATCAAGAATAGGCACTCTATGTCTAAGACTCCCCAAAGTAGACTCATCCATCTTCCTCCAATGGTGATTAAACCAAGGAAATGGAGACCAATGCTCTGATACCACTTGTAGGACCTTGAGAAGAGGTGTCTAGAGGGGGGGTGATTAGACACTAAGTACAAAAGTTGCAGTTTTTAAGTTTCCTTAAGTTTAAGTGGAGTTTAGGCACAAGTTTAACATTCACAATACATAACAAGCAAGCATGCAAAGAGTATATGAGCAGCGGAAAGTAAAGCATGCAACTTCCAAGAATGTAAAGGGAAGGGTTTTGGAGGATTCAAACGCAATTGGAGACACACATGTTTTTGGCGTGGTTCCGATAGGTGGTGCTATCGTACATACACGTTGATGGAGACTTCAACCCAGAAGGGTAACGGTTGCGCGAGTCCACGGAGGGCTCCACCCACGAAGGGTCCACGAAGAAGCAACCTTGTCTATCCCACCATGGCCGTCGCCCACAAAGAACTTGCCTCAATAGCGGAAGATCTTCACGAAGTAGGCGATCTCCTTGCCCTTACAAACTCCTTGGTTCAACTCCACAATCTTGTCGGAGGCTCCCAAGTGATACCTAGCCAATCTAGGAGACACCACTCTCCAAGAAGTAACAAATGGTGCGTTGATGATGAACTCCTTGCTCTTGTGCTTCAAATGATAGTCTCCCCAACACTCAACTCTCTCTCATAGGATTTGGATCTGGTGGAAAGAAGATTTGAGTGGAAAGCAACTTGGGGAAGGCTAGAGATCAAGATTCATATGGTAGGAATGGAATATCTTGGACTCAACACATGAGTAGGTGGTTCTCTCTCAGAAATGGTAAGTTGGAAGTGTAGGTTTAGTCTGATGTCTCTCTCCACGAATGAAGAGGAGGTGGAGGGGTATATATAGCCTCCACACAAAATCTAACCGTTACACACAATTCACCAAACTCGGTGGGACCGATTCAACAGACTCGGTCGGACCGATTTAGTAAACCTAGTGACCGTTAGGATTTTCGGTGGGACTGACATGCAACTCGGTGAGACCGATTCGATTAGGGTTAGGGCATAACGTAATCTCGGTAAGACCGATTACACAAACTCGGTGAGACCGATTTTGGTAATAAGCTTTCCAGAGAGTTGGTCAGGTAAACTCGGTGGGACCGATTTGCTCTTTTCGGTGAGACCGAAATGTTACAAAAGGAAACAGAGAGTTTACATTGCAATCTCGGTGGGACCGATCGCTCACTTTGGTTAGACCGAAACGTTACGAAGGGAAATAGAGAGATTACAATCCCATCTCGGTGAGACCGAGATCCCTATCGGTAAGACCGATTTGCTTAGGGTTTGTGGCAGTGGCTAAGACTTTTGAAATCGGTGGCGCCGGATAGAAAGAATCGGTGTGACCGATTTTGGCTTTAGCTTTAGGTCATTTGTGTGGAAGTGGGAAAGTAGCTGAGGGTTTTGGAGCATATCACAAAGCACATGAAGCAAGAGGCTCATTAAGCAACACCTCATCCCTCCTTGATAGTATTAGCTTTTCCTATAGACTCAATGTGATCTTGGATCACTAAAATGTAAAATGAAGAGTCTTGAGCTTGAAGCTTGAGCCAATCCTTTGTCCTTAGCATCTTGAAGGAGTTCCCACATCCTTTAGTCCATGCCACTCCATTGTTGAACTTACCTGAACCATACTAGATAAAAGTGTTAGTCCAACAAAAGATATGTTGACATTAATTACCAAAACCACCTAGGGAGCACTTGTGCTTTCACACTTCTACGGCAACACAGGTATGACTACCTTGATTCTATCATAAAATTGTCATGCACGTACATGCATGACAGAAAACGTGACCTACTATGACAAACACGTATCATCACGGAAGTGTATTTTTTTGTAGTGATACATGGAAGATTCTAGACTAAACCATAAATGGATACACTTTTATTCAAGCGTGATACTCTAATAGAGTAAGATCATGCATGGAAGGTTCTATACTACATAAATAAGAAGTCTCCACATGCTTAGACTGCGGATTACATTGAGCAAAGACTAATGATGAACATTTGACTTGGTAATGCATATGACCAGGTGAACATCCTTGGAGTCCCTGTGCACCATCTTGGGGTGAAAATCATACCAGGCGTTTTCCAAGTCCACATTGCTAGGCACGGAGCAGCTCGACACAGTCCCAGTCAGCGTGATGGAGGCGGCGTGGGTGCCCTCGTACCTCGGAGGGGTAGTAACAGTGAGCACTATACCTGGCCATACCTCGGGCCGGGTCGGGCTTCGGGTCGGGCCTAGCCAAGCCCGATGCAAAAAACCCAGGCCCGGGCCCGGCCTGGCCCGGCCATCAGGCCTGTTTTCTGGGCCCATGCCCGGCCCGAACATGTAAAAGCCCATCGGGCTTCGGGCCGGCCCAGTCCGACCTTCAAAAAATGCAAAAACGACGGGCCCGGGCCCGGCCCGGCCTTCAGGCTCAAAATCTAGGCCCGAGCCTGACCCAAGGGCAGCATCGGGCCGGGCCGGCCAGGCCAGACTTCCCATGGCCAGGTATGGTGAGCATGCACCCATACACCGGCCCCGTGTCAGCGTCAGCATCGTTGCCCCTGGCGCACACTACAAAGATGGGGCGGCGACCTGCGCGGGCCTTGCCGGTGCCTACGGCCAAGAGGAAGACGTTGTCGTCCTCCTCCGTGACTAGCAGGCAGCGGTGATCCTCCAGCGACTCTGGCACAGCGAATGGGTAGCACATCTTGTACTTGATGTTCACTGCCAACCGACGGTGCCGTGAGGTGATGCACGAGGCTCGCCGGCGAGCCCTCAAATGGCGGCGTGCACTCATAGCAGTAGCAGTGCGCGTGCACGCATCTGGAACTATGCTCCACCAGCGAGTGTTGGTCGATGTACCTCTCGCGGCCGAAACTCTTGTAGACGTAGGGCACCTTGCAGGCATCGACCAAGCCGTCCATGAAACGGGAGTGGCTGTAGGGGACGTTGCACCCTCCGAATGGAGCGCAGGAGGGAGTGGTTGTAGGGGACGTTGTGCCCGTCGAATGGAGCGCAGGAGTAGGACATGAAGCAGTAGATGGTGTCCTTACTAGTACTCCCTAGTCTCTACTCTCTACTCTCTATTATACTCCCTTTGTCCCAAAATAAGTGTCTTGAGCTTAGTACAAATTTGTACCAAAGCTAGTACAAAGTTAAGACACTTATTTTGGGACGGAGGGAGTATAAAAGGCCGAGTTGGTGATGATGGTGTGCATGCCATCTTGTGATATAGACTGTCCGATCTATATCTGACGAATATAAAGGAAACTATGACAATATCTATTACAAAAGATACCCGGACCTCTCTCCAACTTTACAGATAAGGACTTGCCTCGTTCATCCTTATCTCCCAAAACCTCATTGTTTCACAATTAAAAAAGGAATTCTCTAGAACAATCTGGCAGGGTGTCCGCTACCGGCACCGTCCATCCCCATTCCTCCGGCTAGTCCGACCACCAGTCACCACCACGCCCCACTCCTCTCTCATCTTTCTCGAGACTAGCAAGATGCCCATGCGTTGCACGTAACATCAAGATGCATTTTTATGAGTAGTTTATCTTGTGGGAGAAAAGGATGAACGAGGGAAGGCCTTATTTCCAAATATGGAGAGGGGTATGGGTATCTTTTTGCAAAATTGCCATAGTTTCCTTCCTATCCGTCAGATATAAATCGGACAACCTATATTGCAGGATGGCAGACACACCAACTCTGTATTTTATAAGAGTAAGTAGAGATATCATTTTTTCAATGAAATTCTCGAGATACCATTTTTCCGATAAAATTCGCGAGATATCATTACTTTTTACACATGGGATTACTCCTGCGTGGGTCAATCACAACTATACCTGGCCATACCTCGGGCCGGGCCGGGCTTCGGGCCGGGCCTAGCCAAGCCCGACGCAAAAAACCCAGGCCCAGGCCCGGCCCGGCCTAGCCATCGGGCCTGTTTTCTGGGCTCGAGCCCGGCCCAGACACGTAAAAGCCCGTCGGGCTCCAGGCCGGCCTGGCCCGACCTTCAAAAAAATGCAAAAATGACAGGGTCGGGCCCGGCCCGGCCCGGTCTTCGGGCTCAAAATCTAGGCCCGAGCCCGGCCCGAGGGCAGCATCGGGCCGGGCCGGGTCGGGCTTTTAAGGGCCGGGTCTGGCAGGGTCGGCCGGGCCGGGCTTCCCATGGCCAAGTATAAAAAAAATGCATCTTGATGTTCCGTGCAATGCACGGGCATCTTGCTACTTTTGCATATAACTCCAAACACCACGTAGACACGGTCTTTGACCATTTTACAACTATGTTAGTATCATTGTTAGTGGTCAGCCGGTGCACGTTATAGCCCCGGGTGTTTTAACCTTTTTTAGTGATGATATCTGGCGATTGTTCGCCACGAGCTCAATCCTAGCAAATCCCACGTAACCATCAGATTTCCATCCGACGCGGGCCTGTTTTTAAGCCATAGTATTTGACAAAACCGCCACCCTTACACACGTACTGTAACTGCGTCATGGGCATTTGCAACTGCCATGTCTCCCAGCGAACATTTGCCGGGATTGGAGTTAGCACCGATGGCGGTTCGTAGTCGTTCCATGCCCGGGCATTGAAGTTTGTAACTATTTTATATTAGAATATACCACTCCGCCGGTGCTAGTAGTAGAGCAGAGTCCTACTCCACTACTCTATATGCAAACTAGGGCATAGTAGTTGGTATTGTAGGGAGTACTAGTACTGTGATCACTCAAGCAAGTTGTCTGGCATTGATATGACCCTATGCTGCTGGGATGTGTCTCGTAAGTCAAGCGGCGTGTTGTTGTCATCATAACCTGTCCACTTCCCACAGCACATATTCGCTTCTCCATCTTCGTTAGCACATAATCGTCCAATCTTCCATCCCCGCTAAGGCGCCTCCCCCCTCTTTCGAAACCCAAGCACTAACAATGGCAGAACCGAGCAGCATCCGCCGAAAGAGTGGCTGGAATTCATTCCCCATAGAGGTAACCAAGCTCATTGTTTCGCGTGTGGACAATCTCAGTACCATGCCGCTCGCCGCGTGCTCGTCGAGGCTGTACCGTTTACTCAAAGCCCTTAGGCCGGAGCTTTTTAAGCCAGCTCCTTGCTTGCTGATGCCGCCTGATCTTCACAAACAGCATGTCACGTAGAATAACAATCGTAGGGTGGCGAGCATCAACCCCCTCGACTGCGATCTGATCCCTGTCACCCTCAACTACATTAACAGTAAGTACTGGGTCAGCATGAACATGTCTTAGATGGTGCTCCTCGACGATCGCGGTAGCTGGATGCTCGTGGAGGTCTACACCCGGCGATTGATCCCCCTTCCTTCGATTAACACTGCACTGCTTTGGCACCGCAGCCCAGAATACTTGGAATCTTATAGTAGACAACATGATACCAAGTTTGATTTGCTCAAGGTTGTAATCTGCCAAGTGCCCACAAGATCTACGAATTATGAAGACTTCAGGCTAACTACGTTCTTCAATCGCAGTCTCGCCTATCTGACAGGTCACTGCAGTAAGTGGATAAATCTGCACGTCCACCGCAAGATCAGACATCCTCCATGGTTCTCTGATGCCATTGAACACAAGGGCTTCATTTACACTGTGGACTCCTTCTATGGCTGGACGTATTGCTGGCCCACTCCAGTCATCGCTACAAACGGTTGTTACAGCAGTATGTTACTTTCCTATGATATCATGATGGCTTGCTTATATTACTATCAACATTTACTGAAAAAATATTCATGCTCATAACATGTTGTTCTTAAGATTGACTACAGTACGAGCCCTTTTTTATTTGACTCCAACTTGATATGATGTTGTAGGCCGCCTGGTGTCCCTACCCTTCCTAATCCCAGAACCTTTCAAAGAAAAGTGGCATGGCAGTTGCAGGTGGTTCCTGGCTCGATCAGACGACGGCGAACGATTGATGATCGTTCGCACGTAACGGATGTGTTGTTTCGCAGAATACAATAACAGTCACTGCAAGGTCTTTGAGCGGGATCCTAGCTTCTCTGGGCCTTCCAAAATTCTTGACTAGAGGCTGGTAAGTAGCCTTGGTACACGCACTCTGTTTCTTGGACTGAATTTTCCGATTAACCAGGAGATAAATGACGGCAAGGATCATGATGGTAGCGCGGTTTCGCTCATCAGGCAAAATTGTGTGTACACAGCTTACCATGCATCTCTACATGCACCATACCCCGATATGTGCCGCCACGCTCTACAGCCCAAAGTAGGAGAGAGGGTCACAAGTATCAGATTTCGACCTGCTGGTTGGAGTTTCCCCATCAGGCACCCATCTGGTTCAAGCCGTCAACCAATCTCCACAGCTTAATAAATAGTAACGTCTAACTGAGCCAGTTAGTTAGATGCATACACTTGGTGTAGTAGGATCTTTATTTAGTTTGATGCATACACTTGTTCTTTTTTGATAGCCCTTTTGTAATGATGGTTGATGTTTGGTTTGGAAGAGAGAGTTGCGTCTTTACTCTTCTGGCCTGCTTACTGCTTCTGTTGCACCCCCATCCATGGTTGTTGTTGCTGCTATTTTCAATGTACAGTCAGTAGTATATTTCGTCTGTTGGTTGAATAAATGTGTTGTTAGAACGACAAACACAATGTTTTGGAAGTCGTTGGACAGTCCGATCCTTTAGTGCCCCGTGCCATACATAGTGCATACTATTTTGGGTACGAAACACATTTTCCACTTGTCGATAACATGCAGCCCACTGATGAAGGCCCAATAGAGGAGCCCATAATTAACTGGAAGGGAGGCTCTCACATGAATCCGGCCTAGGTACATGCTCATGGTCCCCTAAACATAAATAAATAAAGCTAAATGCTCATGCACCAGTTCTTTAAATTCACGATTTGAAAAGTCAAATTTTAGCAGGAGGATATTATTTCCTATGAGAGTGTCGTTATATTCAGTCGACATTATTCTTAGGCAAAGATAGCGACCAGTCTTTTTTATCCCACCATTTTCTTCCTGCAACCAGCGGACCCATGCAAATCGTAGTCAACATCGTAAATAGTTCATGTCCATTATTATTTTTCGATAAGAATGCCCAACCCAGCCCAACACATTGGCGACACCACTTTAACTCCACCTTGGTGCGATCACCCCGGCACCGCCGTCCGGCCCTGTCAACATAGTGAATCGGGAGATGACTGTAGTTGTGAGTATGACAGTACGGACCCACCAGGTCCACTCCCGAACACAAGCAAGCGCCTCTTTTACTACTCAGATGTACCCCTCGTTTTTTACTCTAATCCACCCTGCTGATATCCGGGACCCACATTATTGTCAACATATAGTCAATTAACGATAGAATTGCACAACTTTTTTGAGGATTTGTTCGGAGGAGCAGGCTATAAACTGGGTTGTGCAGTCTTTGTGGCCCGTCTAACAACATGACCAACCCAGCAGTTTTTCTTTGGGAAAATAGGTAGCCCACTATTTCTTTTTGAAGAATACCCAAGCTAGGCCTATTTGTTTTCTCCGACTTACTGGGTTGCAAATCTTTCAAAACAAGGAGGGATGCATTTCGGCCTGGCCAAAGAGTATGGGCAGTATATCTTAAAAGTAATATGAAAGGGGTTGCAAATTCCAAAATAATTATAGCAAATAGGCAATTAGTTTTGTTTTTTGTTTTTGTTCTTCACTGAGATTTTATATTTCATTGGATTTTAACATGACATAGTACTACTTTATTTTTAAATTTGTTTTAGTATGGCTACTAATTTTTGGATTAAAAATATTTTGCTCCCCAGCAAAAATATGCGAATTTTTAAAATTTCACACATTTGTTAGTTCAGTTTTTAACCCTGGCACTGACCAGAAAATGGGCAGCAATTCTAAAAATGAAAAATGGGCTGCAATAAATTCCATTTGAATTAGCAAATCGGCAGTAAATTATAAAAATAATAGCAAATGGGTTGTACACGCCACAGATTTCGAGGCTGACTTGTTTACGCAAGGCTTCGTCAGTCAACATACGATTTTAGCAGTAGTGACTGTTGGATGTCCATCCAACGGCCGACGTGCTTCTTCAATCTCTGGTCTTCCTATTCCGGCCGCCTAAACCAGCGCCGGCGGGGCTTTCTGCTACCTCCTCTTGTGGCCGGCTGTGATGTCGCACAAGCTTCACCGGCCCACCCTACTCCCTCCGCTGGCATGGCCATCCCTCTACCCACCTGCACCTCCTGTTATTCTCCGGTAACGGCAGCCTCATGCCGCAGCCGAACCAATAAACCGTCATACTCTCCTTAGCATGGGTATCCACTGTTGTGTCTTTGTCGGCTCCTAGTCGTTCCATTCCTAGGCCTCATCGTCGTCCACCGCGTTGGTGCTCTAGGCGCGGTGTGCTCAACATTCAACAAACGACAACCATCGGAATAGGGATGTACGTGGAGAGGCTGACAGTAGTGACCCCCATGGTCCATGGCCACACGCAAGCAATTGCCTCCTTATTACGTGAAAAAATGATTCCTCCCACTGAAATCTAGGGCGCACCGGTTCGGAGGTTGACCTGTGGGCCTACTAAGTTGACGCGTACACAGGGCATTGTCAACTTAGTGAACAAATGATTCTAGCAGCAGTGACCATTGGATTTTAATTGAACGGTCCTGCTGCTTCTTCAATCGCTGCTCTTCTTGCACCACATGCCCAAACCAGCACCGACGAGACCGCCTGCTCCTACCTCCAGTGGCCGGCTTGCTGCCGTGCAGGCCTCACCGCCCCATCCTACTCCCACCGCTGGGCAGACCATCCCTCTACTGTCTACTCACCCACAAACCCGTGTTATTCTGCGGAGACGGCAGCCTCACACTGCATCTGAACCAGTCAACCCTCATACTTCTCTCCGCGTGGGAATCCACTGCCGTGTCTTCTCCGGCTCCGCGTCGTCCCCTTCCTAGGCCTCGCTGTCGTCCACCGCCTTGGTGATCTCGGTGTGGTGTGGTCAATGTGGTCAAGGAACGACTTCCATCGGAAGAGTACTGTACGTGGAGAGGCTGACAGTTGGGTCCATGGCCGCAGCGAGGAAGTGCCTCCTTATTACGCGCAAAATAATGATTCCTCCACCTGACAGTAGGGACCCACTGGACAGGCCACCGTATTTCGTGAAAAAAATGTTTCCCCCCTGACTATTGGGACCCACCAGCTACAGCTTCGCACGGAAGGAAGTGTGTCCATATTACGGGCAAAAAAAATGATTCTCCACCTAACAGCTGGGACCCACCAGCAATAACTTCGCACACAAGGAAGTGCCTCTTTATCCTCCCTGATAGTCGAGACCCACCTGGTCGAAGCATACATAGCGTTGTCATTCTGGTCGCGAACGTGTACGTACATACTGGTCGATCGGTCTGTCTGCAGGCTGCAGCGATGAACTGTGGCCTATTAAGGAAGGGCACGTGTCATAGTAGAGGCGCGGACGTAGCATGTCATGCAGTCCCATTAATATCGTGTACATGTACATACAGCCAGGGTGCAAGAAAGTAAATACTGCCACGTACGTACATACGGGCGGGGTCTCGAACGCCTACTCACGCATACGTATGGCCAGGGCTCGTGTACATGGAGAGGCAGTAGAGAGTAGCGATGGCGTCCTGTTCATCGGCAGCCAATCGGCTGGGTCGGAATGGAGAAACTGTGTCGTCGTGTTCATCGGGAGGCAACGAAATGCGTCGTGTTCATCGGGAGCCAACCGGCTTGGACGGAACAACCGAAACGAGGCCTGGCGTACCGCAGAACGGAGGAAACGGCCTTGTGTTCGACCGCCTCCGGTCGAAACGTGATCATGTTCACCGGGAGGGGTGTGGCATACCGCAAAACGGAGGAAATGGACTTCTCTTCGACCTCCTACGATCGAAACGGGGTCCTGTTGATCGGTAGGGGTGTGGAGTACTGCAAAACAGAGGAAACGGACTTCTCTTCGACCTCCTATAGTTGAAACGGGGATCCTGTACATCGGAAGGGTTGCGGCATACCGGAAAATGGCACTCCACGGGCTACTGTTCATCCACCGTCTACTGCCTCGCTCTAGCCTCCATGGGCTACTGTTCATCCACAGTCGACCTCCTCCAGCCTCCACCTCCGACTGTTCATCCACGGCGTCTCCCTCCTGCCTCCACCAGCTACTGTTCATCCACGGGCTCCTGTTCATCCAGCCTCCACTGGCTACTGTTCAACCACCCCTCCACAGGCTACTGTTCATCCATCCCTCCACCGGCTACTGTTCAACCAGCCCTCCATGGGGTCATGTTCATCCACCCCCAACCGGCTCCATCAGGGTCCTGTTCATCCAGCGGCAACGGCCTCTGCTACCACGCGGTCCTGTTCATCCAACCCCCATCGGGAACTGTCCATCCAACCCCCAACAATGCTCACTGTTCATCAAGAGGCAGCAGGTTTGATCGGCTTCAGTTAGCAGTAGTAGCGAAGGAATCACTCGATCGGTTTCAGTTAACAGCCAGGGATTGATTGATCGCTCGGGTCCAATAACGCGTAGCCAGTGCAATCGCTCGGGTTCAGTAGGCGAACGCCTCGCTCAGTTTCAGTTAGAGCCCAACGCCTTGCACCCACGCATGTACATGTACGAGAGAAACGCGCAATCCCTCCGTGCATTGCTTGGCCCTGACCACCCACTATAACCGGGAACTCCTCTATATTTTCCTTGCCCTCGCTTCTACCATGGTTTTTCCGTCATGGACCGTCCAAAGAATGTCATGAAGCTGCATCTCTGGCCCGCCCAGGACAAAAAGCCCATTTTTTGTCACGACTTTTTTTCATAGAAGTAGGAGCCCACCACATCTATGATGATACCGGGTTTTGTCACAATTATCATCATAGAAGTGTCATAAGCATAACAGAAAAAATTCGTTCGGCCCAAAATGTCATGGATGTGTCTTTTTTTGTAGTGAGGTTCGCCTTGCTGACGCGGGTCTGGCGCTTCGCAGGCGCTTTCGCCAAGCTTCTGAAGAGTGCGACTGCTGCGGCGGAGCACTACGCTGCGCGGGAGGAGAATTCGGAATGATGGCTCTTCTGGTCGCAATTTCAGGCACTGATACGTCTCCAACGTATCTATAATTTTTTATTGTTCCATGATATTATATTATCTGTTTTGGATGTTTAATGGGCTTTACTATGCACTTTTATATTTTTGGGGGGACTATCCTATTAACCGGAGGCCCAGTCCAAATTGCTGTTTTTTGCCAATTTTAGTGTTTCGCAGAAAAGGAATATCAAACGGAGTCCAAACGGAATGAAATCTTCGGGGGAGTTATTTTTGGAACAAACGCAATCCAGGAGACTTTGAGTGGACGTCAGGAAAAAAACAAGGAGGCCACGAGGCAGGAGGGCGCGTCCGGGGGGTAGGCGCGCCCCCCACCCTCGTGGGCCCCTCGTGGCTCCCCTGACCGACCTCTTTCGCTTATGTAAACTCATATACCCTGAAAAATCCAAGAGCACCACGAAACCCTATTTCCACAGCCGCAACCTTCTGTACCCATGAGATCCCATCTTGGGGCCTTTTCCGGCGCTCCGCCGGAGGGGGAATCGATCACAGAGGGCTTCTACATCAACACCATAACCTCTCCGATGAAGTGTGAGTAGTTTACAACAGACCTTCGGGTCCATAGTTATTAGCTAGATTGTCGGTGTACTAAAGTAGGGGTACCTTAGTATCCCGAACTTGTCCACGGGCAGTCGCAGCGCCCCGCGGCAAGGCTTGCCGGGTGACCGCCAAGGTCCTCCGTGGTTCCTTTGGAACCATTCAAGAACAAAGTGTTCAAGCCGAGAAGACAAGGCCCCGGCAAGAGGAGCTTGCCGGGAAGGACAAGGCCCCGGCAAGAGGAGCTTGCCGGGGAGGCCAACCAAGGCATTTCAAGGAACTTGCCGCGCGTCCCGGCAAGACCCGGCGAGCGACAAGCTTCCGGGCGCGACAAGGCAACGACCGCGGCAAGGCGCTTGCCGCGGCAAAGCTACTACTTTGCACCCACGCTCCAGCATATCCACCAACATATCGCCCTGAGACCTTGCCAGGCGCGCGTGGCAGGAGGCTGTGCAACTAGCGGTGTGAGGTGGCAAGTGGAGATGACAAGATGGCCATCGTGGCGAGCGGTGGCGCCCCTAACGGTCACTTTTCTGCACTGTTTGGGCGACGCAGATGGGCATTTAATGCTTTTGTCCCCTACCGTCAGGGTTAGGTATGATACACTGTAGAGGTAGCTGTACCAACCGCACCTCTTTTTCATTTTTACCCTTGCATGCGTTGCCACCTGTCGGTGACCCCTTGAGCATATAAAAGGAGGCCCATGCGCAACGTAGAGGGAGGTTGGAAGCCAGAAAACACCCACGTTCGGTCTGATGTGTACTGTAGCGCTCATCGCTCCCGAGCAAGAACACAATACAAACCACAAAGCAGCAGTAGGAGTTTTATCTCTCCGGAGAGCTCCGAAGCTGGGTAAATCGCTCATGTGCTTTGCCTCGATCCGCTCTTCGTGCGATCTCTGCCCCCCGCCGGACCGAAAGGGGCCCTGCCCCATAGGTGTTCGTTCCCACGACATCTTTGGCGCGCCAAGTAGGGGGCGTCGAGGTTGTGTGAACTTGATCCGGCCTTCACACGAGCTAGATCTTCGTCATCTTCATCGACATGCCACCGAAGAAGAAGGCTTCGGAGGTGGCTGCTCCGTCCGCGTCGAACCCACCATCACCGAAGCAAACGGGTGGTGGGGTAGGCCGGCGGAGGAACAGGCACCAACGAGGGAGCTCATGGTGCTGCCAGGTCCAAGGACAAGGCCGCACAAACCTCGGCGTCCGTACATGCACCGCGCTCATCTCAGGAGGCGCGGACCGACAGCGTCATGGTACACGTGGTACCATACGTTCGTTGGGCCAAGGCCAAGCTGGTGTATCTCGGGATGCTCAAGACCAGCATGCACGCCAACATGCTGGCACGAGCGCGGCACGGTTGCCTGGACGAGATGCTGCTCCTTCGAACACAGTTAGAAGTTTGAGCATATCCCGCTCCTCGCACCGCTCGCCACCGCCACCCAAGACTCCAGAAGAAGCGTTGGCTCGAGCTCAACTGCTCCTGGATTACCCCCCAACGGCGGACAAGATCGACGATTGGAGGGCCACCATTCAGAGTCTCATCGGCTTCGCCAACGGCGACACTCCACGGCAGCCGGGTACATCGCAGCCACGGCAAGATTGCCAGGCACAAGCCGGTGGCGACAAGACCAGTGGGGGTGCAACCACTGTGCACTCTCCACCCCGAAGGCCAAGATCGCCGACTCGCTGGGTCAACCTCGACAGCGACTCCACCGCATCGTCAGATCCGCGATCTCGTCGAGATCAGCGCCAAGTTCTTCACAAACGACAGCAAGAAGATGCTCGTACTCGCATCGAGCGCCGAAGAGAAGCGCAACGTCAATTAGACCAGCGCGCTGGGCCCACTGTCGACATGCATGCGCCAGGGGAACCAGGCGACTTGCCGTACGCGGTAGGTTGCCCTGCGTTCACTCGTGAGCTGCGGCAAGTCCGGTGGCCCAGTACGAAGAATTTCAAGCCAGATGTACCAGAGAAGTACGACGGCAGGTTGCATCCGTCGGAGTTCCTCAGCATCTACACCATCGCGGTGCAAGCTGCCGGGGGACGCAACGACAAGATCCTTGCCAACTACTTCCCGCTGGTGCTCAAGCCCAATGTCAAATCTTGGCTCATGCACTTGCCGGACAACTCCATATCCTCATGGGCAGATCTATGCCATTAGTTTGTCGGCGCCTTTACAGGCGGCCACAAGCCTCATGGCCAAGAGAGCGATCTTCATCTACTCGCCCAGAAGGAAGGAGAGCCCTTGCGCAAGTACATTCCGAGATTCAGCCAAGTACAGCGCAACATCCCAGATGTCCACCCTGCTGCGGTCATCAGCGCGTTCCATTAGAACGTGCGAAACCGCAGGATGCGGGAGGAGATGGCGATGTGCAAGATCAGGGACGTCAGTGAGCTATATGCCCTGGCCGACAAGTATGTGCGTGCTGAGGAAGGGAGGAAACTCCCCGGAGAGAATGCGGGAGCAGGAGGATCTGACAGTGAAGATGCCGCCCCGGCAAGGAAAAACCGGCGGCGGAACAACAGAAAGAAGAAAGGCAAAGATGTGCTAGTCGTCGAGCAGTCCGGCAACGGAGGTGGCGCCAAGGAAGTTGAAGCTGTGGCGGCCGTCGACAGGCAGGACGGCTCCGGCAAGCAGTACTGCAAGATCCACCGTACCAAGGGCCATGATCTCCAGAGTTACAAGAAGGTCGAGTAGCTTGTCGAGCAGCAAAAGGCTGAGTACGAGCGACGCGACAAGGAGAAGGCCCAAGAAGGTACTGGAGGATCCGGCAAGAAGCGTCCCGGCCGAGGAGGACGCCGCGGCAAGGCCAAGCAGCGGCAAGGAGACAGGCCTCCCCGCGGCCGCGACAAGGATCAGGATGACAACAAAGATGAAGATATGGATGATCATGACGCCGATGAGCAGGAGTTCCAGAAGGCAACAGAGGTCTTGTGCGTTGACGGCGGTGCTTCTCTGCACACTTCACACCGCCATCTCAAGCAGTGGGTGCGGGAAGTCAATGCGGCAGAACCACCCGTCGAGTCACGCAAGCCTCTGAAGTGGTCGAGCACGCCTATCATCTTTGATATTGAGGACCACCCTGATCGCATAACTGCGGTCGGGTGCTTGCCGATGTTGGTTTCACCAACTATACGCAACCTCAAGGTCATAAAGATGCTAGTTGACGGCGGGGCCGGCTTGAACCTGATCTCTTCCGCGGTACTCCAGAAACTCCAGATCCCCGACAGCGAGCTCGAAGAGACCGGCACATTCCAAGGAATCAACCCGGGAAGGAGCAAGCCGAAGGGGAAGATCACGTTGCCGGTGACATTTGGCAACGAGCTGAACTTCAGGACTGAGAGGGTCACTTTTGACGTTGCTGACTTTCCATTGCCCTACAATGGAATACTCGGCCGCTCAGCACTCGCCAAATTCATGGCAGCCTCTCACTATGCATACAACATGCTCAAGATGCCAGGTCCGATAAGCGTCATCTCTATCCCTGGCGACAAGAAGGATGCCCTTATCTACACAGACAAGATTTACTGGGAAGCAGCAGCCGCAGCAGATCGCAAGACACTTGCCGTTGAAGCTCCCGGGGGGGGGGGAAGAAGAAGACCAAGTCCGGCAAGAGCTCTGATGCCCACTCCGGCAAGCGCACCTCTTCGGAGTGCTGCGCTACCGTCGAGGACACACCATCGAGCTCCACCGGCAAGAAGACAAAGACAGCTTCACCAGAGACCAAGAAGGTGTCCGCCAAGGAGGACGGCACTGGTGGTACCTTCACCATCAGTGCCACGCTAGACCCTAAATAGGAAAGCGCGCTCGTTGCTTTCCTGCGGGCGAATGTCGACGTGTTTGCGTGGCGACCGTCTGACATCCCCGGTGTTTCCAGGAAAGTAATTGAGCACCATCTCGCCGTCTGTCCTCACACGCGGCCCGTCAAGCAGAAAGTCAGGAAACAAGCAGTGGAGCGCCAAGAATTCATTGCAGAAGAAATCAAGAAGTTGGAAGCAGCAGGCCTTGTTAGAGGAGTGCTCCATCCTACGTGGTTGGCCAATCCTGTAGTCGTGCGCAAGGCAAACGGGAAATGGAGGCTTTGTATCGACTTTACCGATGTTAATAAAGCTTGTCCCAAAGACCCATTTCCCTTGCCGCACATTGACTAGATTGTTGACTCCACGGCCGGATGTGACCTCCTTTCATTTCTTGATGCATAATCAGGATACCATCAGATCTTCATGGCAGAAGAGGATGAGGAGAAGACCGCATTCATCACTCCATGTGGCACGTACTGTTTCGTACGAATGCCTTTCGGATTAAAGAATGCTGGTTCAACATTTGCAAGAGTAGTCCATGATGCTTTTGAGCCACAGATACACAGAAATGTAGAAGCTTACATGGATAACATAGTGGTCAAGAGCAAGGACAAAGCAACTCTGATTCAAGATTTAGACGAGACCTTTGCAAATCTGCGCAAGATCAACCTCAAGCTTAACCCCGAGAAGTGCGTGTTTGGAGTCCCCTCCGGCAAGCTTCTCGGGTTCTTCGTGTCTCAGCGGGGAATTGAAGCTAATCCCGACAAGATCAAGGCCATTGAGCAGATCGAAGCACCGAAGCGCGTCAAGGATGTACGAAGGCTTGCCGGTTGCGTGGCTGCTCTCAGCAGGTTTATCTCTAAGTCTGCTGAGCGTGCCCTGCCATTTTTCAAAATATTGAAAAAGGCAGGTCCAATGAAATGGACTCCGGAAGCGGAGGCTGCGCTGCAGGACTTGAAGAGATACCTGTCCTCCACTCCAATACTTGTCGCACCTAAGCCACAAGAGAAGTTGCTGCTGTATATAGCGGCAACAAATCAAGTGGTTAGTGCTGCGTTAGTAGCGGAGAGGGAGGCGGATGATGAGCCGGCAACCACGGCAGATGCATCCAGCGACAAGCAGGGGGCTTCGCCGACAAGCTCTGGTCCCGACAAGGGTGGATCTGCGCAGGCGCATGGGGAGGTGCAGAAGAAAATGGTGCAGCGCCCAGTTTACTTTGTCAGTTCCCTTCTGCAGGGGGCTAGGTCGAGGTACTCTAGTGTGCAGAAGTTGCTTTTCGGCCTTCTCACGGCCTCGAGAAAGCTGCGCCATTACTTCCAAGCACATGAGATCACAGTTGCCACTCGTTTTCCGCTGAAGAGGATACTGCAGAATCCAGAAGCAACAGGCAGGATTGTCGAGTGGGCACTGGAACTGTCAAGCTTTGGCCTCAAATTTGAAAGTACTTCAACTATCCAGAGCCGAGCGTTGGCAGAATTCATAGCAGAGTGGACGCCAACACCAGATGAAGAGATTCCAGAAACGAGCATCCCCGTCAAGGAAGCAAGCAGAGAGTGGCTCATGTACTTTGATGGTGCCTTCTCGCTGCAAGGCGCCGGTGCGGGCGTGCTACTTGTCGCGCCCACCGGAGAGCACCTCAAGTACGTAGTCCAGATGGACTTTCCCAAGGAGCAAGCAACGAACAATACTGCAGAGTATGAAGGTTTTCTTGCCGGTCTCAGGATCGCAGCAGACCTTGGGATCAAGAAGCTCATTGTCAGGGGTGACTCGCAGCTTGTCGTCCGCCAAGTCAACACAAATTATCAGAGTCCGTTGATGGAAGCTTACGTTGATGAAGTGAGGAAGTTAGAAGAGCACTTTGACGGCCTACAGATGGAACATGTTCCAAGAGCTCAGAACGACATTGCTGATGGCCTGTCAAAGTGCGCTGCACTAAAGTTACCTGTGGAACCAGGGATCTTTGTGCTCAGGCTGACTCAACCGTCCGTAACACCATCAACTGGACAGAGCAAGAAGAGGAAGTTGATTTCTGGTGACTACTTTCCGGCAGAGCTCCCCGAAGCCGCCGCCAAGAAGGTCCCCAAGATCAACACCAAGGGTGCTGAGGAGCAGTCTGCTCCGGCGAGCCCTAGGGTTTGTTCCGTTGAAGCAGACGCTCCCGACAAGTTTTTCTCCGGCAAGCTTGCCGGGGAACATCAAGCTCCGGCTGAGCTGCAGGTTCTTGCCGTAGAAGCGGATGTTCCTGCCGCAGCATATGTGCCTTTAGTCCTTGTTGTCGAGCCGCAAGCTCCAGCATGGGCACAGCAGATTGTCCGTTTCCTTCAGACAGGAGAACTTCCTAAAGAGCAAGAAGAAGCGGAGAGAGTAGCCCGGCAGTCAAGTATGTACCAGTTTGTCGACAACACACTGTACAGAAGAAGACTCAACGGTGTGAAATTGAAGTGTATTCACCAGGAAGATGGACAAAAGCTGTTGGCAGAGATACATGGCGGCATATGTGGTCACCACATTGGTGCAAGAGCACTTGCCGGCAAAGCGTTCCAGCAAGGTTTCTTTTGGCCGACAGCCCTCTAGGATGCAACTGCACAAGTAACCAAGTGTGAAGCGTGCCAGTTCCATTCCAAGCAGATACACCAGCCAGCTCAAGCTCTCCAGACGATCCCTTTATCCTGGCCATTTTCGGTCTGGGGGCTCGATATCCTCGGCCCCTTTCCCCGAGCTGTCGGGGGCTTTGAGTACTTGTACGTTGCAATCGACAAGTTCACAAATTGGCCGGAAGTGGAAGCAGTGAGGAAGGTGACAGCACAATCAGCGGTCAAGTTCTTCAGGTCGATTGTTTGCCGTTTCAGGGTCCCTAACAGGATCATCACCGACAACGGCACGCAATTCATGAGCCGCACCTTCATGCAGTACGTCCAAGATCTTGGCGCCAAGGTTTGCTTTGCTTCTGTTGCTCACCTGAGAAGCAACGGTCAAGCAGAGAGGGCAAATGCTGAAGTGCTGCGCAGGCTCAAGACCAGGACTTTCGACAGGCTGCACAAGTGCGGAAAGAACTGGATCGAGGAGCTGCCGCTGGTTCTTTGGTCGATCAGCACGACGCCAAATCGAGCCACTGGCCAGACACCTTTCGCTCTAGTTTATGTAGCGGAGGCAGTTCTCCCCACGGAACTCGTATACGGGTCGCCTCGAGTGCTCGCTTATGATGAGCTTGAGCAAGAGCAGCTGCGACAAGATGACGCGCTGCTCCTTGAGGAAGACCGTCTTCAGGCTGCTGTACGAGCTGCTCGCTACCAGCAAGCTTTGCGCCGCTACCATAGCTGCAAAGTTAATGCCAGAAGTCTCGAGGAAGGCGACCTTGTTCTTCGGAGCGTTCAGTCTGCCAAGAATTCCAACAAGTTGACGCCGAAGTGGGAAGGCCCTTACCGGGTGAAACGAGTCACTAGGCCCGGCGCTGTCCGCCTTGAGACCGAAGATGGCTTTCCAGTGAGCAACTCCTGGAACATTGAGCATCCTCGTAAGTTTTACCCGTAAGGCTCGGTTGCCGGAACCTGTTCCGGCAACCACCTTTTGTACAAGTCTTGCCGATGTTGCATGCAATCCTTTGTACAAAGCCGGGCGCAGACCCCATGCATAAATAAAGCTCATGTGCTCCGGACATCCTGTCAATTTCATGCTTTCTATTTTTTTGCATGTATTATCTGACACTTTGTGCAGCACCTACCCCCGGTAAGCAATAACGAGCCGTAAGGCTCCACATCTTTATTTTCTCTTCTTTCTTTTTCTCAAAGAAAGGGAAGGTTCCCTCGCCCACAAGTTTTCCGGGGGGGAAGGAGAAGATAATGGTGTGGACCAGGCATCGTCCAAGAAAGTTTCGCCTTACTGGGAAGCAAACGACAGAAAAGCTAAGTTGCCAAAGTTTGAGCAATCAGTTTCAAAAATTTTAAGTTATCTTCCTTGAACGACCGTGCTTTGTATGGAAAACCTGTGCGCGGAGGAACCAACTCGTAGCTAGTTGCGCCCTTACTTTGTTTCGAGTCCGCTCAACAATTTAAGTGTGCTGCGACTAGTTGCGACAAGGTTTCTTGTCGGTAGCGGCACCGCCAGCAGGCTGCTGACGTTCCGCACTCAGCGCTCGCGGCAAAGGTGCCTACACCGGCAAGTTCCCTAAAAGCGTAGGGCAAAAACATACACAGGAAGGAATCAAGTAAAGGAAATAACATAGCAATCGATACCAAAAATAAAGTTATATTACAAGATAACTTGTCGCCGCTCTAATAGATTGTTCCCGTAACATGACCGCAGCGACAAGGAAAGGAAGAAACGGGCGGCCTAATCTACGCGGCCACCATCAACCCTCTTGACCTCATTCACCTTGTCCACAATGGGTGCGACAAGGGCCTTGAGCACTTCCAGATCAGCGTCTGCCGGCAGCTTCTTGAGGACGTTGGTGAGGTTAAGGCCTGGGTTGCGGAAGGCCACCTTCACCAGCACCTTTTCCAAAACTCTCACGCAGATCGTGCGCGACTTGTCGGCCAGCTTCTTTGGGATCTTCTCTCGGAGTCGCTGGAGGGCTGTCGCCACGCCTTTGAAGAACAGAGTGAGCTTGGCGCTGGGCTGGAGGTTCTCGTCGGAGGAGTACCCGAGATCCTCCACCCCCAGCTGCACCAGCTCCCCGTCGATGACTGCAGCGATGTTCACGAGGCCCTCTGTCCAGAGCTCCACCGTCTCCCTAAAGGTGTTCTGGGTTTCGGCGGCCCTCGTCAGCAGCGCTTCGTTGCCCTTGATCTCCTCCTTCAAGGCCACCTCCCACTCCTTGGCGCCGTCCAGCGTCTGAGTCAAAGTGGTCAGCTTCAACTCAAGATCAGCGTTGGAGTCCTTGGCAGCGCTCAGCTCGTTGCCCTTCTCGATGAGACGACCTTGCAGCTCACCATGGGCGAGGGCGTCCTTCTCGCGCTCACGCTTGAGCACGGCAAGCTCTTCGCCGCTCGCCTTGAGATCGGCCTCCAGCTGCGCCACCTTCGTCTCCAGCTCCTTCTTGGCGGCCTCGGCAGCTGCGGCAGCGTCCTTTGCTTCCTTGAGAGCCCCGCCAAGTGTTTGCTCGCACGCGGCAAGATCCTCCTCATGGCTGTCAAGATTGACTTTTCGCTGCGCCAGCTCACCCTCCCGCGCAAACAACTCCTCAGCGGCAAGCCGCTATTGCTCTTCGGCTTCAGCCTTCTCGAGGAGGAAGGCTTTCCGCTCCTCGGCGAGTTGATTCCGCTCCTCTGCCAAGGACCGAAGAGCCTCCTGGTTGCGACTCCGGAGCTCCTGTGCGTGCTTCTCGATGTCCGCTCCCGCCTGTGCGACAAGCGCTTCCCGGGATTCCACCTTGGCTTGTCGGGCGCGGTAGAGCGACACCAGCTTCCGCAGCAGCTGCTCCTCCTCAGACTCGCCGCTACTGCTGCTCGACGCGTCAACTAGCGTCAGCCCAGCGGAGGCGAGCACCTCCCCGTCAAAAGTTTCTCCTTCGACCGGCGCCCTGGAACTTGAAGCCCAGGGGAGCTTGATGAAGACACCATCGCCGGCCTTCAAATAGGTGCCGGGCTGGGGCTCTTCGGAGCCTAGCGCTGCTTCAGCGGCGGAGGGATCGGAGGTCGGCGTAGCGCCTTGCGCTCCTGCAGCCCCAGGGTTGTCAGTGCGATCGCCGGCCCCCCCGCCAACTCCTGCGCCAGCAGTTTTGGCGGCCTCTTCGCCGGCAGGATCATCAGCGTCGGCCTCTTCTTCGGTGGCGGCGGCGTCGTCAGTGTTGCTGCGTGCGTTCTCCTCGCCGGTGGCCTCGGTCTCCATTGGCTCCGTGGAAGGTGGATCTAGCGGCCGGAAGAGGGAGAAAAGTCAAGCAAATATCCAAAGAGAAAATCAGAAAAAGAACCCAAGGGAAGTTTCAAGCAAGGGGATTACCTGTACTGGGATCTACAGTCATGGGCTCCACCAATGGGGGGTCGCTGGTGCTGCCCCTTGCCGGAGACTCCTCCCTTTCCGGAGACTCCTCCCTTGCCGAGGACTTCTCCCTTGCCGGAGAACGCTCCCTTACCGGGGAATCCTCCCTTGGCGGCATAGTCGAAGTAGATAGCATCTCAGGGGCGGTTTCCGGAGGCTCTTGGTGAGGCTGTTCTATTCCTACACAAGCAAACCAAGAGTCAGATATCAGCAAATAAAGAACACCCATGTGCGCCTAACAGCGGGAAGTAAACCATATACTTACGCTGGGGGCTGCGCTGGGGGCTGCTTCGAGGAGTAGTTGCCGGGTCCGGCAAGGTGGTCTCGGGCGCGCCCCCTGCTGTCGTGGTGGCCTCGTCCTCGATGACAATCAGCGGAGCCTTAGCTCTCTTCGCCGCTCTCTGGGCCAGGGTCCTGAAAAGGAATCAGTTCAGAGTAAAGCAGATCAGATACAAGACAAAAACAGCAAGAATTAAAGAACTAAAAACACAACAAAGAAGCTTACTCTTCTTCTTCCTCGTCGGAGCTGAGTGCGGAGAGGTCGAAGTCAGGCCCACCTTCGGCGCGACGAGGCGGAGGAGTAGGTTCCCTTGGCCGCTTGGCGGGGGCAGCGGCGGTGGTCCGGGACGACCCCGCTCCAGTTGCCGCAGCGGCGCGAGGCGCTCCCGCGGCAACAGTGCTTGTCGCGGTGGAGCGTGTCGCGCGGCGCGACGGCTGCTGACCCGTCTGCCGCCCTGCTACATCCCCGGCCTTGCGGAGACGCCTTCTCGGTGGAGCTGGGGGCTGCACTGTGGGCCCCGCTTGCGGCAAGCTGCCTGGAGATGGCGGGCCACTCGCACCCTCGGCGGGTTCGCTCGACTCGGCGTCAGGCTCGCCAGGCTCTTCCTCGCCATCAAGCCACTCTCGCTCGGCAAGGCTTGCCGCCTCTGCTGCCTCTGCCTCCTCCACGGTGAACCCAAACTCACCCGCGGCAGCGGCCGCCGCCACCTCTTCCGCCCTGGTGGCGATGCGCTGCATCTCCTCCTCAGTGGTGTCGCGAGTGAGGCTCTTTTGTTCGTCGGCGTGGACCGCCACCTCCACCAAGCCGTCGAAGAACTGCTGCACAACATCGTCTGCGGGCTCTTGCCAAGTTGGAACAATTCCATGCGAATCGCACTGCGGCATCATTGCGCGGATGCGATCGAGCGAGGAATTGTTGCACAACGGGACGACGCCCTGCGGCAGCCTGAACCATTCGGGATGCTGAGGGTCGTGCTTGAACAGCTCCTTGAGCATCGCGTCCAGCTCCATGACAGTAAAGTTGAAGTTGAGGCTCGGGCGCAGCCTCATGATGTCCGCCGGACCCCCGTACTCCCAGGCGGGTCTCCTCCTCTCTTGCAGGGGGCGATGCGGCGACGGAGAAAATCCGCACCAACGGCGCCTACAGTGAGCCCGGCAAGCCTGAGGCGCAAGATCCGGGTGATGGCAATCTTCAGCTTGTCGTCTTCCGCGGCCAAGCTGCTTCAATCGCCGCCGCACACTACCAGGGCTTGGCGCTGGGCGGTGAATGGCTGTGGGTTCTCCTCGACAATCCAGCACCATTCTGCTCTCCACTCCTCCCATTTGCTGCGGAGCTCCCCCTCCAGATACGCCTCCTTCTTGCCGGCTCTCGAGATCCAGGCGATCCCGCCGGATAAAGGCTCTCCTCTCTCAACCCGGGGCATGAAGTAGTGGCGGAAGAGGGCTACATTTGGGTGGACTCCGACAAAGTTTTCGCAGAGATGTGCAAAAACTGCCATGCTCAGAGCGGCATTGGGGGTGAAATCAAGGAGGTGGAACCCGTAGGTGTTCATGATGTCGCAGAAGAATTCAGAGAAGGGCGGGCAGAGCCCGCAGTAGAAGAACAGCACGAAGAAGGGGTATCCGTTTGGAGCCTGTTTCGAAGCGGCGGCGGAGAGTACCTTCGTGCGCGGATGCGCTCGCGTCTCCGTCGACCAGAAGAGGTAGTACCACTCCCTCAGCTCCGCCGTGGCGAGCTCGGGGGGGAAGGTTGCCCGCTCCTTTCGCAGCGCCTCGAGCCGCAGCGCCTCGGCCAACTTCACGCCCTTCCCGGCTTTTGGAGCCATGCCAGAGGTGGTGGGGGAGATCGACGGCGTTGGTGGCGACAGCGGCGATGGGGGGCGGAGCGCTGCTCTCTTTCGGCTTTGGAAGCGGAGGGGAGCGGCGGAGATTTCTGAGATGGGAACAGCAAATGGCGAAGGTGGGGGAACTGCCCCTGTTTCCCCTGCTTATAAAGAGGAGGAGGCGAACGTTACGCTTTTTCCGAATAAAGAATCACCCACGATCTCTCCCACGACGCCGCATTCGACGCGTGCAGTTAAGGGAGGGCGCGGTGGATACGGAGTCAGATACGGTGTAACCCCGGCCGCGCCTGCCCGTGCCCTGTTTTAGGCCTGCCCAACAGCGCTCGGCACCGTGTGTGGCCCAGGCCCGGGGGCTCCGGTCGGTGTACTAAAGTAGGGGTACCTTAGTATCCCGAACTTGTGCACGGGCAGTCGCAGCGCCCCACGGCAAGGCTTGCCGGGTGACCGCCAAGGTCCTCCATGGTTCCTTTGGAACCATTCAAGAACAAAGTGTTCAAGCCGAGAAGACAAGGCCCCGGCAAGAGGAGCTTGCCGGGAAGGACAAGACCCCGGCAAGAGGAGCTTGCCGGGGAGGCCAACCAAGGCATTTCAAGGAACTTGCGGCGATGCGCCGCGCGTCCCGGCAAGACCCGGCGAGCGACAAGCTTCCGGGCGCGACAAGGCAACGACCGCGGCAAGGCGCTTGCCGCGGCAAAGCTACCACTTTGCACCCACACTCCAGCATATCCACCAACGTGTCGCCCTGAGACCTTCCCAGGCGCGCGTGGCAGGAGGCTGTGCAGCTAGCGGTGCGAGGTGGCCAGCGGAGATGACAAGATGGCCATCGTGGCGAGCGGTGGCGCCCCTAACAGTCACTTTTCTGCACTGTTTGGGCGACGCAGACGGGCATTTAAAGCTTTTGTCCCCTGCCGTCAGGGTTAGGTATGATACACTATAGAGGTAGCTGTACCAACCGCACCTCTTTTTCATTTTTACCCTTGCATGCGTTGCCACCTGTCGGTGACCCCTTGAGCATATAAAAGGAGGCCCATGCGCAACGTAGAGGGGGGTTGGAAGCCAGAAAACACCCACGTTCGGTCTCGTGTGTACTGTAGCGCTCATCGCTCCCGAGCAAGAACGCAATACAAACCACAAAGCAGCAGTAGGAGTTTTATCTCTCCGGAGTGCTCCGAAGCTGGGTAAATCGCTCGTGTGCTTCGCCTCGATCCGATCTTCGTGCGATCTACGCCCCCCGCCAGACCGAAAGGGGCCCTGCCCCATAGGTGTTCGTTCCCACGACATAGATGGCTTCTCTTCTCTCTTTAGATCTCAATACAAAGTTCTCCTCGATCTTCTTGAAGATCTATTCGATGCAATTCTTTTTGCGGTGTGTTTGTCGAGATCCGATGAATTGTGGGTTTATGATCAAGATTATCTATGAACAATATTAGAATCTCCTCTGAATTCTTTTATGTATGATTTGTTATCTTGGCAAGTCTCTTCGAATTATTAGTTTGGTTTGGCCTACTATATTGATCTTTCTTGCAATGGGAGAAGTGCTTAGCTTTGGGTTCAATCTTGCGGTGTCCTTTCCCAGTGACAGCAGGGGCAGCAAGGCACGTATTGTATTGTTGCCATCGAGGATAAAAATATAGGGTTTATATCATATTGCTTGAGTTTATCCCTCTACATCATGTCATCTTGCCTAGTGCGTTACTCTGTTCTTACGAACTTAATACTCTAGATGCATGCTGGATAGCGGTCGATGCGTGGAGTAATAGTAGTAGATGCAGAATCATTTCGATCTACTTGTCGCGGACGTGATGCCTATATACATGATCATGCCTAGATATTCTCATAACTATAGACTTTTCTATCAATTACTTGACAGTAATTTGTTCACCCACCATAATACTTATGCTATCTTGAGAGAAGCCACTAGTGAAACCTATGCTGCCCGGGTCTATTTTCCATCATATAAGTTTCCGATCTATTTTATTTTGCAATCTTTACTTTTCAATCTATATCATAAAAATACCAAAAATATTTATCTTATTATCTCTATCAGATCTCACTTTTGCAAGTCGTCATGAAGGGATTGACAACCCCTTTATCGCGTTGGTTGCCAGGTTCTTATTTCTTTGTGCAGGTACGAGGGATTTGTGTGTAGCCTCCTACTGGATTGATACCTTGGTTCTCAAAACTGAGGGAAATACTTACGCTACTTTGTTGCATCACCCTTTCCTCTTCAAGGGAAAACCAACGCATGCTCAAGAGGTAGCAAGAAGGATTTCTAGCGCCGTTGCCGGGGAGTCTACGCACAAGTCAAGACATACCAAGTACCCATCACAAACTCTTATCCCTCGCATTACATTATTTGCCATTTGCCTCTCGTTTTCCTCTCCCCCGCTTCACCTTTGCCTTGCCTTTTCTTTGCCTTCTTCTCGTATGTCCTTTTGTTTGTGTCTCCACGTGCCTTCTATTTGCTTGCATCTTTGCTTGCTAAAACTCTATTGATATGGATCCACTTAAATTGTTCTACTTGGATCATCTTTGATCCTTATGTGCTCGTGCTAAAACCCCAACTAGCCTAGTTGATGGGAAATCTTTAGAGGAGCATGCTCATTTTGTGTGTCACCGATTGTCTGAAAAAGGGAGACTCTTATGGGATCAAATAAACAGATTGTTGTGTTATGCTTGGAATCTTTGTGAAATTTATGATTTTACTTGTTGCTCTGAGAACCGTATAAACACCTTCCCTACCTATGCGAGTTTAATGATAATGAAATCTTATCTTCTTATGCAAAGAGTGTTTATAGTTACTATGATATCGAACAAATTGAAGAATTTGTCGTTTTTAAGGGTGCTCATGAAGTTGCTTCTTTGATTGAAAAGTATGATATTACTCTCTACAAATCTGAAAATTCCGACATACTTAAATATTGCTATGAAAACTATGCTCATAATGCCTATGTTAAGGAATTTATTGACAGAATGACCGTTGCTTTGGAAAAAATAATGATATGCATGAATCTACAGATAATTATGATTCCAATGATTTGATTGCAATATCCCTTGATGAACATGATGCTTGATATTCTTGTGGCCATGATGCCAATATTTATGAAGATGAATTTGCTATAGTTCCTTATGTTAAACATGAGAACGTTGCTATTGCACCCATACTTGATAGTTCCTTCAATGAAAAGCATGATTGAAATGATGTTATTATAAATTCTCTTGATGTCAATTGTGCTAATAATATGCCAAACCCTAAGCTTGGGGATGCTAGTTTTGCTATGTCTACTACTTATTGCAATGATCATGATTGGGGTGATGATGTTTCTTATGATCTTGAAAATTTATTTAAGCCCCATGATGAATATGAGATTGATAATAGTGTTTGCAATATAATTGAGAGTGGGTTTGGAAGAGTGTCAACTTTAGATCCCACATATTTGGAGAATTTTCAATCTTATGATTTTTTTGATAAAAGTGGGTTTGGAGAGGTCATGACTTTAGTTAATGTTAATCCCACTATTTTGGAAGAGTGTCAACTTCGCATGCATGTGGATTGTGTTGAGAATATTTTATGTGATAGCAATTTTGTTGAATTTGTTTATGATCCCACATGTAACTATTATTAGAGAGGAAAATATGGTTGTAAAAATTTTCATGTTATTAAATTACCTCTCGTTATGTTGAGATTGCTATTGTTTCTTTCTGCTTCCTTGCATATGCAAGTTTTTGCTTGCTATGATAATTTGTTTACCTATAAGATTCCTATGCATAGGAAGTATGTTAGACTTATATGTGTTTGTCACGTGTTTCATGATGCTCTCTTTGAGCTTCAATTCTGGTCTTTCATGTGAGCATCATCGAAATCTCAATGCCTAGCTAGGGGCGTTAAACGATAGCGCTTGTTGGGAGGCAACCCAATTTTATTTTTGTTCTTTACTTTATGTTCATGTTTAGTAATAAATAATTCATCTAGCCTCTGTTTAGATGTGGTATTATGTTTTAATTAGTGTTTGTGCCAAGTAAGACCTATAGGATCATCTTGGGTGATAGTTAATTTGATCTTGCTGAAAAACAGAAACTTTTGCATGCACGATAATAATTTTCATAAATCATATAAACGTGATTTTCAGTTGATTCTTTTTTCAGAATATTACAAAACAAATTTCCTAGGACTTCCTATTTTGGTAGAATTTTTGGGGTTCCAGAAGTATTCGAAAGTTACAGATTACTACAGACTTTTCTGTTTTTGACAGATTCTGTTTTTCGTGTGTTGTTTGCTTATTTTGATGAATCTATGGCTAGTATCGGGGGGTATGAACCATAGAGAAGTTGGAATACAGTAGGTTTGACACCAATATAAATAAATAGAGTTCATTACAGTACCTTAAAGTGGTGGTTTGTTTTCTTGCACTAACAGAGCTCATGAGATTTTCTGTTGAGTTTTGTGTTGGGAAGTTTTCAAGTTTTGGGTAAAGATTTGATGGATTATGGAATAAGGAGTGGAAAGAGCCTAAGCTTGGGGATGCCCAAGGCACCCCAAGGTAAAATTCAAGGACAACCAAAAGCCTAAGCTTGGGGATGCCCCGGAAGGCATCCCCTCTTTCATCTTCATCCATCGGTAACTTTACTTCATGCTATATTTTTATTCACCATATGATATGTGTTTTGCTTGGAGCGTCTTGTATGATTGGAGTCTTTACTTTTTAGTTTACAACAATCATCCTTTCTGTACACACCTTTTGGGAGAGACAAACATGAATCGGAATTTATTAGAATACTCTATGTGCTTCACTTATATTTTTTGAGCTAGATAATTTTGCTCTAGTACTTCACTTATATCTTTTTAGAGCATGGTTGTGGTTTTATTTTATAGAAATTATTGATCTCTCATGCTTCAATTATATTATTTTGGGAGTCCTTTAGAACAGCATGGTATTTTCTTTGGTTATAAAATTAGTCCTAATATGATGAGCATCCAAGATAGGTATAATAAAAACTTTCATAAAGAGTGCATTAAACACTATGATAAATTTGATACTTGATAATTGTTTTGAGATATAAAGGTGGTAATGTTAGAGTCATGCTAGTTGGGTAATTATGAAATTGATAAATACTTGTGTTAAAGTTGGCAAATCCCGTAGCATGCACGTATGGTGAACGTTGTGTGACAAATTTGAAGCATGGGGTGTTCTTTGATTGCCTTCCTTATGAGTGGAGGTCGGGGCGCGATGGTTAACTCCTACCAACCCTTCCCCTAGGAGCATGCATAGTAGTACTTTGCTTTGAGGGCTAATAAACTTTTGCAATAAGTATATGAGTTCTTTATGACTAATGTGAGTCCATGGATTATACACACTCTTACCCTTCCGCAATTTGCTAGCCTCTACGGTACCGTGCATTGCCCTTTCTCACCTTGAGAGTTGGTGCAAACTTCGTCGGTGCATCCAAACCCCGTGATACGATACGCTCTATCACACATAAACCTCCTTATATCTTCCTCAAAACAGCCACCATGCCTACCTATTATGGCATTTCCATAGCCATTCTGAGATATATTGCCATGCAACTTTCCACCGTTCCGTTTATTATGACATGCTCCATCATTGTCATATTGCTTTGCATGATCATGTAGTTGACATCGTATTTTTGGCAAAGCCACCTTTATAATTTGTTCATACATGTCCCTCTTGATTCATTGCATATCCCGGTACACCGCTAGAGGCATTCACATAGAGTCATATTTTGTCCTAAGTATTGAGTTGTAATTCTTGAGTTGTAAATAAATAGAAGTGTGATGATGTTCATTATTAGAGCATTGTCCCATGTGAGGAAAGGATGATGGACGCAATGATTCCCCCACAAGTCGGGATGAGTCTCCGGACTTTATGAAAAATAAAAGAGGCCAAAGAAGCCCAAATATAAAAAAGCCCAAAGAAGCCCAAATAAAAAATGAGAAAAAAATGAGAGAAATATAGAGAAGGGACAATGTTACTATCCTTTTTCCACACTTGTGCTTGAAAATAGCACCATGATCTTCATGATAGAGAGTCTCATATGTTGTCACTTTCATATACTAGTGGGAATTTTTCATTATAGAACTTGGCTTGTATATTCCAATGATGGGCTTCCTCAAAATGCCCTAGGTCTTCGTGAGCAAGCAAGTTGGATGCACACCCACTTAGTTTCTTTTTGATGAGCTTTTTTACATTTATATCTCTAGTGCATCCATTGCATGGCAATCCCTACTCCTCGTATTGACATCAATTGATGGGCATTTCCATAGCCCATTGATTAGCCGCGTCAATATGAGACTTTCTCCTTTTTTGTTTTCTCACATAATCCCTATCATCATACTCTACTCCACCCATAGTGCTATGTCCATGGCTGAAGCGCGTTAAAAATTATGAACCAATTGCTTGGCTGAAACTCGGGTTGTGCATGATGGGAGCATTTTGTGTGACGAAAATGAAGCATGGCCAAACTGTACGATTTTGTAGGGATAAGCTTTCTTTGGCTATGTTATTTTGCTAAGACATAAACTGCTTGGTTAGCATGCTTGAAGTACTACTATTTTTATGTCAATATTAAACTTTTATATTGAATCTTTTGGATCTGAACATTCATGCCACAATAAAGAAAATTACATTGAGAATTATGTTAGGTAGCATTCCACATAAAAAATTCTATTTTTATCATTTACCTACTCGAGGACGAGCAGGAATTAAGCATGGGGAAGCTTGATACATCTCCAATGTATCTATAATTTTTTATTGTTCCATGCTACTATATTATCTGTTTGGGATGTTTAATGGGCTTTATATGCACTTTTATATTATTTTTGGGACTAACCTATTAACCGGAGGCCCAGTGCAAATTGTTGTTCTTTTCCCTATTTCAGTGTTTCGCAGAAAAGGAATATTAGACGGAGTCCAAACGGAATGAAACCTTCGGGAGATTTATTTTTGGAACAAAAGCAATCCAGGAGACTTGGAGTGGATGTCAAGAAAGAAACGAGGAGGGCATGCCTAGGGGGTAGGCGCGCCCCCTCCCTTGTGGGCCCCTCGTGGCTCCCCAGACCGACTTCTTTCGCCTATATATACTCATATACCCTGAAAACATCCAGGAGCACCACGAAACCCTATTTCCACCACTGCAACCTTCTGTAGCCGTGAGATCCCATCTTAGGGCATTTTCCGGCGCTCCGTTGGAGGGGGAATCTATCACGGAGGGCTTCTACATCAACACCATACCCTCTCCAATGAAGTGTGAGTAGTTTACCACAGACCTTTGAGTCCATAGTTATTAGCTAGATGGCTTTGATGACCCACAAGTGTAGGGGACCAATCGTAGTCCTTTTGATAAGTAAGAGTGTCGAACCCAACGAGGAGCAGAAGGAAATGACAAGCGGTTTTCAGTAAGGTATTCTCTGCAAGCACTGAAATTATTGGTAATAGATAGTTTTGTGATAAGGTAATTTGTAACGGGTAACAAGCAATGAAAGTAAATAAGGTGCAGCAAGGTGGCACAATCCTTTTTGTAGCAAAGGACAAGCCTGGACAAATTCTTATATAGAGAAAAGCGCTCCCAAGGACACATGGGAATTATCGTCAAACTAGTTTTCATCATGTTCATATGATTCGCGTTTGTTACTTTGATAATTTGATATGTGGGTGGACCGGCGCTTGAAAATGCCCTTTCTTGTACAAGCATCCCACTTATGATTAACCCCTATTGCAAGCATCTGCAACTACAAAAGAAGTATTAAGGTAGACCTAACCATAGCATGAAACATATGGATCCAAATCAGCCCCTTACGAAGCAACTCATAAACTAGGGTTTAAGCTGCTGTCACTCTAGCAACCCATCATCTACTTATTACTTCCCAATCCTTCTCTAGGCACAAATAATGGTGAAGTTTCATGTAGTCTACGTTCACGTAACACCACTAGAGGAGAGATAACATACATCTCATCAAAATATCGAACGAATACCAAATTCACATGACTACTAATAGCAAGACTTCTCCCATGTCCTCGGGAGCAAACGTGACTACTCACAAAGCATATTAATGTTCATAATTAGAGGGGTATTAATATGCATTAAGGATCTGAACATATGATCTTCCACCGAATAAACCAACTAGCATCAACTACAAGGAGTAATCAACACTACTAGCAACCCACAGGTACCAATCTGAGGTTTTGGGACAAAGATTGGATACAAGAGATGAACTAGGGTTTGAGAGGAGATGGTGCTGGTGAAGATGTTGATGGAGATTTACCCCCTCCCGATGAGAGGATCGCTGGTGATGACAATGGTGATGATTTCCCCCTCCCTGAGGGAAGTTTCCCCGGCATAACAGCTCCGCCGGAGCCATAGATTGGTTCCGCCAAGGTTCCGCCTCGTGGCGGCGGAGTTTCGTCCCGTAAGCTTGCTTATGATTTATTTTTTTAGAGTAAAAGACTTCATATAGCAGAAGATGGGCACCGGAGGGCTACTAGGGGGCCCACAAGGCAGGGGCGCGCCTAGGGGGGTAGGGTGTGCCCCCACCCTCGTGGACAGGGTGTGGGCCCCCTCTGGTATTTTTTCTACTCAGTATTTTTTATTAATTCCAAAAATGACTTTCGTGGAGTTTCAGGACTTTTGGAGCTGTGTAGAATAGGTCTCTAATATTTGCTCCTTTTCTAGCCCAGAACCCCAGCTACCGGCATTCTCCCTCTTCATGTAAACCTTGTAAAATAAGAGAGAATAGCCATAAGTATTGTGACATAACGTGTAATAACAGCCCATGATGCAATAAATATCAATATAAAAGCATGATGCAAAATGGGCGTATCAACTCCCCCACGCATAGACCTCGCTTGTCCTCAAGCGGAAGCCGATATCGAAAAATATGTCCACATGTTTAGAGATAGAGGTGTCGATAAAAAATAAAATATGGACATGAGGGCATCATGATCATTCTTATAACAGCAACATATATATATATTGTCATATGATTTCTTGTGTTCAAGTAACAATCTATTCACAATGTCAAGTATGAATCAGAAACTTCATTGAAAACTAACAAACTATAATCGCGGTCATTGAAGCAATTGCAATTTATCATAACATCAGAAAGAGTCAATATAAGATCTTTTCAGCAAGTCCACATACTCAACTATCATTTAGTCTTTCACAATTGCTAACACTCACGCAATACTTATGGTTATGGAATTTAAATCGGACACAGAGAAAGATAGGGGCTTATTGTGTTGCCTCCCAACCTTTTACCTCAAGGGTAATGTCAACAATAATAGTTCATGCTAACTTACATCCAATTGGATATATATATATATATATATATATATATATATATATATATATATATATCAGGGTCTTTCCAACACGAGGTGCTTGCCAAAGGATAAAATAAAAAGGAAAGGTGAAGATCACCATGACTCTTGCATAATGTATAAGACAGAACTAAAAGATAGGCCCTTCGCAGAGGGAAGCAAAGGTTGTCATGTGCTTTT
>NC_041385.1:248121027-248165036 GCF_002162155.2 Triticum dicoccoides
ACTCACGCAATACTTATGGTTATGGAATTTAAATCGGACACAGAGAAAGATAGGGGCTTATTGTGTTGCCTCCCAACCTTTTACCTCAAGGGTAATGTCAACAATAATAGTTCATGCTAACTTACATCCAATTGGATATATATATATATATATATATATATATATATATATATATATATATATATCAGGGTCTTTCCAACACGAGGTGCTTGCCAAAGGATAAAATAAAAAGGAAAGGTGAAGATCACCATGACTCTTGCATAATGTATAAGACAGAACTAAAAGATAGGCCCTTCGCAGAGGGAAGCAAAGGTTGTCATGTGCTTTTATGGTTGGATGCACGAAATCTTAATGCAAAAGAACATCACTTTATATTGCCACTTGTGATACGGACCTTTATTATGCAGTTCGTCGCTTTTATTACTTCCATATCACAAGATCGTATAAAGCTTATTTTCTCCACACTAATAAGTCATACATATTTAGAAAGCAATTTTTATTGCATGCAACATGACGACTTACTTGAAGGATCTTACTCAATCCATAGGTAGATATGGTGGACTCTCATGGCAAAACTGGGTTAAGGATATTTGGAAGCACAAGAAGTATCTCTACTTGGTGCAAGGAATTTGGCTAGCATGAGGGGGAAAGGCAATCTCAACATGTTGGACGATCCATGACAATATACTTTAATTCAGATGTGAGAAAACATAACCTATTACGTTGTCTTCCTTGTCCAACATCAACTCTTTAGCATGTCATATTTTAATGAGTGCCCACAATCATGAAAGATGTCCAAGATAGTATATTTATATGTGAAAACCTCTCTTTCTTTATTACTTCCTATTAATTGCAACAATGACCGAAACTATGTTTGCCAACTCTCAACAACTTTTAATCATCATACTCTTTATATGTGAAGTCATTACTCTCCATAAGATCAATATGGTATCTTCTATTTCTTTTTATTCTTTTATACCCTCAAGATCATAGCATAGCAAAGCCCTTGACTCAATACTAATCTTTATTATATAGCTTCACGGACTCAATTACATAGAGGGATCATAAGGAAAAACTCAAAACTAAATCATACCAAAACTTTATTCTACTAGATCAAGATATTACCAAAAGGATCGAACTAAGAAAAATAGTAAAGATAGGAGTGTGATGGTGATACGATACCGGGGCACCTCCCCCAAGCTTGGCAGTTGCCAAGGGGAGTGCCCATACCCATGTGATTAGGTCTCCTTCTTCGGAAGTGGTCGTGTGATCTTCTTGGCGATAATGCCCCTCATGATACAATTCTCCTCCTCGAGCTTATTGACCTCCTGCTTGAGGTCCATATTTTCCTTGCGGAGCTTGCCCATGACGGCTAAAGCTCCTTTCACCCATGGATGTTGCATAGCTGCTAGAGAACAAGTGACACTCTTTTTCATATTTTCATAGGAAAGAAATTTAACATTGGAAGGGATGACCGAGTTTGGAATGGATGAGCTCTGTAGTTCCCCGATCATGAATTCGGCCTGGAAACGAGAGGTAACTTCTTCATCCTCCTCCATGACATCTAGCCTTTTCAAGTCGGCCTCCATCTCATCCTCCGTTGATGGCCCAAAGTGATAAGCATCACTATTTGCTCCTGGACTTGGCATCAGGTGAGACACCCGACTCTCCCGACTGACTCTTGAGAAGACATCTTGCTCTAAATCTGCGACAGAAACAGCTCGAAACAAAGACAAAGGATATTTGCATGATACGGTGGTCAAAACCTTTGGGAGATTATATAATGAATTTTTACCGACCAAAAGAAGTATCGTGCAAGAAAACAAAGTCCGGAGAGCACACGAGGTGCCCACGAGGCAGGGGCGCGCCCAGGGGGTAGGGCACGTCCTCCACCCTCATGGATGCCTCGTGTCCTTCGCGGACTACTTCTTATTTTCCTGCTTTCTTAAATATTCCAAAAGGGAGAAAAATTGCTATTAGAACTGTTTTGGAGTCAGTTTACTTACCGTACCACATACCTATTCCTTTTCGGAGTCTGAAACGTTCTGGAAAGTGTCCCTTATGTATTCCTCCGGGGTTACGCTTTCAATAAAATTAGTTTCAATATTTATAGGATTACCTGAGATATAATGTTTGATTCTTTGACCGTTCACCACCTTCGGATTCGTGCCCTCGAATTTGTTGATTTTTATGGCACCGGAGCGATAGACCTCCTCGATAACGTAAGGGCCTTCCCATTTAGAGAGAAGTTTTCCTGCAAAAAATTTAAACGAGAATTGAAAAGCAAAACATAGTCACCTACACTAAACTCATGCTTTTGTATCCTTTTGTCATGCCATCTTTTAACCTTTTCTTTAAACAGTTTGGCATTCTCATAGGCTTGGGTTCTCCATTCATCAAGTGAGCTAATGTCAAACAACCTCTTCTCACCGGCAAGTTTGAAATCATAGTTGAGATCTTTAATGGCCCAATATGCCTTGTGTTCTAGTTCGAGAGGTAAGTGACATGCTTTTCCATAAACCATTTTATATGGAGACATACCCATAGGATTTTTATATGCAGTTCTATAAGCCCATAATGCATCATCAAGTTTCTTGGACCAATTCTTTCTAGATCTATTGACAGTCTTTTGCAAAAATAATTTAAGCTCTCTGTTGCTAAGTTCTACTTGACCACTAGACCGTGGGTGATATGGAGATGCAATTCTATGATTAACATCATACTTAGCAAGCATTTTACGAAAAGCACCATGAATAAAATGTGAACCACCATTAGTCATTAAGTATCTAGAGACACCAAACCTCGGAAAAATGACTTCTTTAAGCATCTTAATAGTGGTGTTATGATCAGCACTACTAGTTGGAATAGCTTCTACCCACTTAGTAACGTAATCAACAGCAACTAGAATATGTGTATAACCATTAGAGGAAGGAAACGGTCCCATATAGTCAAAGCCCCAAACATCATATGGTTCAATAACAAGAGAATAATTCATAGGCATTTCTTGACGTCTACTAATATTACCAATTCTTTGACATTCATCACAAGACAAGACAAACTTACGGGCATCTTTGAAGAGAGTAGGCCAATAAAAACCGGATTGCAATACATTGTGTGCAGTTCTATCTCCACCGTGGTGTCCTCCATAAGCCTCAGAACGACACTTGCATAGGATCTGTTCTTGTTCATGCTCAGGTACACAACATCTAATAACACCATCTACTCCTTTATAAAGGTGTGGGTCATCCCAGAAGTAATGTCTTAAATCATAGAAGAACTTTTTCTTTTGCTGGTATGTGAAACTAGGTGGTATAAATTTAGCAACAATGTAATTAGCATAATCAGCATACCATGGAGCAGTACGAGAAGCATTTATGACAGCTAATTGTTCATCAGGAAAGCTATCATCAATAGGTAGTGGGTCATCAAGAACATTCTCTAACCTAGACAAGTTGTCTGCAACGGGGTTCTCAGCTCCCTTTCAATCAATAATATGCAAGTCAAATTCTTGTAGTAGGAGAACCCATCTAATAAGTCTAGGTTTAGCATCTTTCTTTTCCATAAGATATTTAATAGCAGCATGATCAGTGTGAATAGTCACTTTAGAATCAACAATATAAGGTCTGAACTTATCACTAGCAAATACAACTGCTAAGAATTCTTTTTCGGTAGTAGCATAATTTCTCTGGGCACTGTCTAGAGTTTTACTAGCATATTGAACAACATTTTAGTTTCTTATCAACTCTTTGTCCTAGAATAGCACCTACAACATAATCACTAGCATCACACATAATTTCAAAGGGTAAATTCCAATCAGGAGGAAGAACAATAGGTGCAAAAATCAAAGTTTTGTTAAGTATTTCAAATGCTTCTACACAATCATCATCGAGGACAAAAGGAATATCTTTTTGTAATAGATTAGTCAGAGGCCTGGAAATTTTTGGGAAGTCTTTAATGAACCTCCTATAAAAACCAGCATGACCAAGGAAACTTCTTATACCTTTAATGTCCTTGGGACATGGCATCTTTTCAATAGCATCAACCTTAGCTTTATCAACTTCAATACCTCTTAGAAATTTTATGCCCCAAGACAATGCCTTCATTAACCATAAAGTGGCACTTCTCCCAATTCAAGACGAGACTAGTAACTTCACATCTCTGCAAAACTCGATCAAGGTTGCTCAAGCAATCATCAAAAGAAGATCCATAAATGGAGAAATCATCCATGAAAACCTCACAAATCTTTTCACAGAAGTCAGAGAATATAGCCATCATGCATCTTTGAAGGGTAGCAGGTGCATTGCATAAACCAAAAGGCATACGTCTATAAGCAAAAGTACCGGAAGGGCAAGTAAAAGTGGTCTTTTCTTGATCCTCTTCTGACACAGGTATTTGAGAGAAACCAGAGTAACCATCTAGAAAGCAAAAATGTGTATGCTTGGATAGTCTTTCTAGCATTTGATCAATAAAAGGTAGAGGATAATGATCCTCTTTAGTATCTTTATTTAACTTACGGAAATCAATTACCACCCAATAACCTGTAATAATTCTTTGCGGGATCAATTCATCTTTATCATTAGGAACAACAATAATACCTCCCTTCTTAGGGACACAATGGACAGGGCTTACCCACTGACTATCAGCAACGGGATAAATTATACCTGCCTCCAGGAGCTTTAGTATTTCCTTTCTTACCACTTCTTTCATCTTAGGATTTAATCGTTGTTGGTGATCAATAACTAGTTTGGCGTCTTTCTCCAAATTTATTTTGTGTTGGCATAGAGTGGGACTAATGCCATTAATATCATCAAGAGTATATCTAATAGCAACACGGTGCTTCTTTAGAGTTTTCAATAATCTTTCCTCTTCCTGCTCTGAAAGGTTAGCACTAATAATAACATGATATATCTTCTTTTCATCAAGATAAGCATATTTGAGAGTATCAGGTAATGGTTTAAGCTCAAACACAGGATCACCCTTGGGTGGAGGAGGATCCCCTAGAATTTCAACAGGCAAGTTGTGTTTCAAAATAGGTCCCTGTTTAAAGATCACTTCATCTATCTCCCTTCTTTCATTCATAAACATATCATTTTTATTGTCTAGCAAGTATTGTTCTAAAGGATCATTAGGAGGAACGACAACAGAAGCAAGACCAATAATTTCATCGTTACTAGGCAATTCTTTATCGTGGGGTTGTCTACGAAATTTAGCAAAGTAAAACTCATGAGACATATCTCCCAAACCAATAGTAACAACATCCTTGTCGCAATCTATCTTAGCATTAACAGTATTCAAGAAGGGTCTACCAAATATAATGGGACAAAAGTCATCTTGTGGGGAACCAAGAACAAGAAAATCAGCAGGATATTTAACTTTCCCACACAAGACTTCAACATCTCTAACAATCCCAATTGGTGAAATAGTACCTCTATTAGCAAGCTTAATTGTAACATCAATTTCTTCTATCTCAGCAGGTGCAATATCATGCATAATTTCTTTGTATAAGGAATGAGGTATTGCACTAGCACTAGCACCCATATCACATAAGCCATGATAACAATGATCTCCTATTTTAACAGAAATAACAGGCATGCCTACAACAGGTCTATGTTTCTTAGCATCGGGTCTAGCAATTCTAGCAACTGCATCACAGAAATAAATAACATGTCCATCAATATTATCAGCCAAGAGATCTTTAACCATAGCAATACTAGGTTCAACTTTAATTTTCTCAGGTGGTGTATATGTTCTAGTATTACTCTTACGAACCACAGTTGAAGCTTTAGCATGATCCTTTATCCTAACAGGGAAAGGTGGTTTCTCAATATAGGTAGTAGGAACAATAGGATCATTATAAGTGATAGTATTTTCTTCAACTTTAATAGGTGCAACTACTTTTACTTCAGTGGGAGGATTATATTTAAACCACTTCTCCTTAGGGAGGTCAACATGAGTAGCAAATGATTAACAGAAGGAAGCTACTATCTCATAGTCAAGTCCATATTTAGTGCTAAATCCATGAAAAGCATCGGTATCCATAAAAGATTTAATGCAATCAAACTTAGGTGTCATACCTGACTCCTTACCTTCGTCGAGATCCCAATCTTCAGAGTTACGTTTAATTCTTTCCAATAAATCCCATTTGAGTTCAATAGTCTTCATCATAAAAGAACCAGCACAAGAAGTATCGAGCATGGAGCGATTGTTGAGAGAAAGCCGAGCATAAAATTTTTGAATAATCATTTCTCTTGAGAGCTCATGATTGGGGCATGAATATAACATTGACTTAAGCCTCCCCCAAGCTTGAGTGATGCTTTCTCCTTCGCGAGGCTAAAAATTATATATATAATTACGATCATGATGAACAAGATGCATAGGATAAAACTTCTGATGAAATTCCAACTTCAATCATTTGTAGTCCCATGATCCCATATCATCACATAGCCTATAACATGTCAATGCATCTCCCTTCAAAGATAAAGGGAAGACCTTCTTCTTGATAACATCATCGGGCATACCTGCAAGCTTAAATAATCCACAAACTTCATCCACATAGATTAGGTGTAAATCGGGATGCAATGCTCCATCTCCTGCAAAGGGATTAGCTAGCAGTTTCTCTACCATACCCGAAGGAATGTCAAAGTAAACATTTTCAGTAGGTTTAGTAGGTTGAGGAGCAACTCTTTGCTCTACTAGTCGAGGTAAAGATATCCCGAACAAGCCCCTCAAAGGATTATGTTCCATAGTAACAAGTGACAGTAAATTTCAGCACACTATATAAATGTTTCCTTAGCAAGTTCCACTTACCAAAGGCGCTTCACTCCCCGGCAACGGCGCCAGAAAAGAGTCTTGATGACCCACAAGTGTAGGGGATCTATCATAGTCCTTTCGATAAGTAAGTGTGTCGAACCCAACAAGGAGCAGAAGGAAATGACAAGTGGTTTTCAGTAAGGTATTCTCTGCAAGCACTGAAATTATCGGTAACAGATAGTTTTGTGATAAGGTAATTTGTAACGGGTAACAAGCAATGAAAGTAAATAAGGTGCAGAAAGGTGGCCCAATCCTTTTTGTAGCAAAGGACAAGCATGGACACATTCTTATATAGAGAAAAGCGCTCCCGAGGACAGATGGGAATTATCGTCATGCTAGTTTTCATCATGTTCATATGATTCGCGTTCGTTACTTTGATAATTTGATATGTGGGTGGACCGGTGATTGGGTACTGCCCTTTCTTGGACAAGTATCCCACTTATGATTAACCCCTATTGCAAGCATCCGCAACTACAAAAGAAGTATTAAGGTAAACCTAACCATAGCGTGAAACATATGGATCCAAATCAGCCCCTTACGAAGCAACTCATAAACTAGGGTTTAAGCTTCTGTCACTCTAGCAACCCATGATCTACTTATTACTTCCCAATGCCTTCCTCTAGGCCCAAATAATGGTGAAGTGTCATGTAGTCGACGTTCACAAAACACCACTAGCGGAGAGACAACATACATCTCATAATATCTAACGAATACCAAATTCACATGACTAGTAATAGCAAGACTTCTCCCATGTCCTCAGGAACAACATAACTACTCACAAAGCATATTCATGTTCATAATTATAGGGGTATTAATATGCATTAAGGATCTGAACAAATGATCTTCCATCAAAAAAACCAACTAGCATCAACTACAAGGAGTAATCAACACTACTAGCAACCCACAGGTACCAATCTGACGTTTTGGGACAAAGATTGGATACAAGAGATGAACTAGGGTTTGAGAGGAGATGGTGCTGGTGAAGATGTTGATGGAGATTGACCCCCTCCCGATGAGAGGATCGCTGGTGATGACGATGGTGAATATTTCCCCCTCCCGGATGGAAGTTTCCCAGGCAGAACAGCTCCGCCGGAGTCCTAGATTGGTTCCGCCAAGGTTCCGCCTTGTGGCGGTGGAGTTTCGCCCCGTAAGCTTTCTTATGATTTTTTTCAGGGTAAAAGACTTGATATAACAGAAGATGGGCACCGGAGGGCTACCAGGGGGGCTACGAGGTAGGGGGCGTGCCTAGGGGGTAGGGCGCGCCCCCAACCCTCGTGGACAGGGTGTGGGCCCCCTCTGGTATTTCTTCCGCTCACTATTTTTTATTAATTCCAAAAATGACTTTCATGGAGTTTCAGGACTTTTGGAGCTGTGCAGAATAGGTCTCTAATATTTTCTCCTTTTCCAGCCCAGAATCCCAGCTGCCAGCATTCTCCCTCTTCATGTAAACCTTGTAAAATAAGAGAGAATTGCCATAAGTATTGTGACATAACGTGTAATAACATCCCATAATGCAATAAATATTGATATAAAAGCATGATGCAAAATGGACGTATCAGGCTTCTTCTCTCTCTTTGGATCTCAATACAAAGTTCTCAATCTTCTTGGAGATCTATTCGATGTAATTCTTTTTGCGGTGTGTTTGTCGAGATCCGATGAATTGTGGGTTTATGATCAAGATTATCTATGAACAATATTTGAATCTCATCTGAATTCTTTTATGTATGATTTTTTATCTTTGCAAGTCTCTTCGAATTAGAAGTTTGGTTTGGCCTACTAGATTGATCTTTCTTGCAATGGGAGAAGTGCTTAGCTTTGGGTTCAATCTTGCGGTGTCCTTTCCCAGTGACAGCACAGGCAGCATGGCACGTATTGTATTGTTGCCATCGAGGATAAAAAGATGGGGTTTATATCATATTGCTTGAGTTTATCACTCTACATCATGTCATCTTGCCTAATGCGTTACTCTGTTCTTACGAACTTAATACTCCAAGATGCATGTTGGATAGAGGTCGATGTGTGGAGTAATAGTAGTAGATGCAGAATTGTTTCGATCTACTTGTCGCGGACGTGATGCCTATATACATGATCATGCCTAGATATTCTCATAACTATGCACTTTTCTATCAATTGCTCGACAATAATTTGTTCACCTACCGTAATACTTATGCTATCTTGAGAGAAGCCACTAGTGAAACCTATGGCCCCCGGGTCTATTTTCCATCATATAAGTTTCCAATCTATTTTATTTTGCAATCTTTACTTTTAAATCTATATCATAAAAATACCAAAAAATATTTATCTTATTGTCTCTATCATATCTCACTTTTGCAAGTGGCTGTGAAGGGATTGACAACCCCTTTATCGCGTTGGTTGCATGGTTCTTATTTGTTTGTGCAGGTACGAGGGATTGCGTGTAGCCTCCTACTGGATTGATACCTTGGTTGTCAAAAACTGAGGGAAATACTTGCGCTACTTTGTTGCATCACCCTTTCCTCTTCAAGGGAAAACCAACGCATGCTCAAGAGGTAGCAGGCACCCGAACACCCTCATCTCCTCAGCAACTAAATGAAGCAGTTGATGGAGGTGCACCGGATGGCCGAACCAGCCTTGAAGGACCCTTGTGTCTAGCTATGGCCTAATTAGCCTATTCCGGACATCTACTTCATCTTTGTGCAGAGGTTGCGTGAAGCACTGGCACGGATAGATACGGTAAAGCGATCTGCGTGCCTTGAGGGTGTGAGGTTGTCCTTCGCGAAGACCCTGGTGCATTGGCCGAGGATCAAGCCATTGGATATGGTTGTTGGTCCTCCGCCGGCTGGAAAGGAGCATTGCCACCCTGAGATGTACTTTGCCCAAGTTATGGAAGGTGCTCGGGGCATAGAGGGTCAGTGTTCGAAGGATCTAATCATTGAATGATTTTTGTCCAGTTGTCGTCCGAGCATGTTGCTTTATTGTGCGGTCCGTTTTGTATGTCACTATTTAATTTTGACTCATGTACGACTGTTTTATTATTTTGAAAGTTACCAGTCATCGGCTTCAGCCCCCAAGTTAATAAGATGAGGGGTGTTTCGTCTCCACACTATTACCCTTAGCCAACATCTTGGTGCCCAAAGGCGGTAGTGCGAGAGAGAGACCAGGCAATCGGACTATGCGGTTTTGTTGCTTTCACTTTGCCATAGGAGCTTGACGGTGGGGACTAGTGACTAGCCCCAGGGTTTTGCGGTGTACAAGGGGGCTGAGGCCTGCCCATGTGACCAGTTGGTTTGTGCTAGGACGAACCCTGCATATGACACAGATAAATCGCCAATGATTTTTTAGTTGTAACACTTGTCATCGGATCGCTGACCAGTTCTCGCTTACTATGATGGTCAGTTTTCGGCTTTCTCCCCTAAGGTACTTAACTGGACAAACTAGAAATATAATCGCAGGGGTGCTCTCTTTGCCTTGTTAGCCATGTGGAACGTAAGGACGCAAGCACAGGAGCCGGGCAACCCAACTATTGACCCAAGACATAGTTCGGTACCGATGCATATAATGCAATATCCGAGACACCGAGCACACTACAAGAGTGGTGCTGGACTTGGTACGTTAGGCTGACTGGAAAAATCAAGCCCTCGGTCGATTAGCCAAGTTGTATTTACTATGCATTGTGTGCCTGCCTAGCTATTCGAATAGCGGGAGCAAAAGGGAAAGGAGAAAGAAAGGCTGGATGATTCTGTTGCCTTAACACTGTAAAAGGTGTTTTTAACTTTCATAGGCTCTAGACGTCAATCCGTACAATTCAAACTGTTGTGGCATTGTACAATAAGAAGAAATTTTACAAAGAAAGGTTTACACAAGGCCTTGATTCGTGGGGTGAAGCCTCAACTGTACCTTGATGCACGTCTGCGCCTTTACTTCTGCATTATGGATAGATTTGAGTTGGTCATCCATGAACATCGCGTGCAGGTAAGGAATGCCTGTAGTAGGGACTATGAAGATGTAGCCCTACCGAAAATAGCTTGATGTTGAGTGAGTCCGGAACCGTGCTCTTGTAGGGATGTCATGGTTCGATTGACCCAAATACGTGGGGATATGGGTTCGACGTCGGGCCCCACAGCCGCCCAAGGTATCTCGAGCGTGAAGTTGTGCTGACAAGGCATGTAGAGTGCAACGGAAACGGGCATGCCATGGGGCGCCTGTCCCTATTTGCGGTGAACGCAAGCGGGCTCCCATGACAGGGATCGGGCTCGGGACCGTTTGGCCTTAACGGTGTGCTGATATTTTGGCCCGTCGGCGACGGCTTGGTCTTCAGCTGCCAGGTCAGAAGTGAGTGCTTCGTGTTGCCATTGATTGTTATGACGCCCGAGGGGGCGGGCATCTTCAGCTTGAGGTAGGTGTAATGCGGGACGGCGTTAAATTTGGCGAACCTCGTTCGTCCGAGGAGGGCATGATAGCCACTGCGGAATGGAGCGATATCGAAGATTAAATCTTTGCTTCGGAAGTTATCCGGTGAGCCGAACACCACTTCAAGAGTTACCATGCCTGAGCATTAGGCTTCTATGCCTGGAATAACCCCTTTAAAAGAGGTGTTACTGGTTGTGATCCTTGATGGATCAATCCCCATTTTTCTCACTATGTCTGCATAGATCAGATTAAGGCTATTGCCCTCGTCCATTGAGGTGGTACCCATCGATAATGGGGTCCAGTACCAGGGCCACTGAACCTCCGTGCCGGATACTGGTCGGATGGTCTCCGCAGTCAATGGTGATCAGGCAAGCCGACCACGAGTTAAATTCCGGTGCTATGGGTTCGACGGCGTATACGTCCCGCAGCGCATGCTTCGTCTCCTTCCTTGGTATGCGGGTGGCGTAGATCATGTTCACCGTCCTGACCTCAGAAGGGAAAGGTTTTTGGCCTCCACTGTTTGACCTGCGGGGCTCTTCGTCATCCTCGCTTTGTGGGATTATTCCCGAGTCTTTGGCTTGAAGCTTGCCGGCCTGTTAGGTTACCCAACAATTGCGGTTGGTGTTGCGAAATGTTGCATGGAAAACAAATAATTGTCTACGCACACACAATGATCTATCCATGGAGATGCATAGTGACGAGGGGAAGAGTATGTCTACATACCCTCGTAGACCGTAAGTGGAAGCGTGTCACAACGCGGTTGATGTAGTCGAACTTTCTCCGCGATCCATCCGATCGAGTAGCAAACGTACGACACCTCCGTGTTCAGCACACGTTCAGCTCGGTGACGTAGTTAGCCTTCTTGATCCAGCAAGACGGCGAGGTAGGAGATGAGTTCTGGCAGCACGACGACATGGTGACAGTGATGGTGAAGTGATCTCCGCAGGGCTTCGCCTAAACACTATGAAAATATGACCGGGGGTGTAAACCATGGAGGGGGCGCCGCACACGGCTAGGCGATTGTCTGTTGTGTTCTAGGTGCCCCCCTCCCAGATATATATAGGTGGGAGGGAGGGAGGAGCATCCAAAGGAGGTTCCCAAGTAGGAGGAATCCTACTTGGGGTCCCTCCCAAGCCGTGCCCCCTTTCCTTATTTGGAGTGCGGGGAAAGGTAGGGGAGGGTGGCGCCCCCCCCCTTCCTTTCTCCCATGAGAGGGAAAGGCAGGAGGGGCTAGCCCTCCCCCTTTTCCTTCCCTAGGGCTGGCCAAACAAGGGAGGAGGCGCACCAGCCCCCTTGTGTGCTGGTATGTCCCCTCCTTTGCCCCATAAGGCCCATAACTTGTCGGGGGGTGCCCGGAACCCCTTTCGGTGACCCGATTCCTTCCCGTTATGTCCTGAAACACTTCTGGTGTCCAAATACCATTGTCCTATATAGCAATCTTTACCTATCGACCATTTTGAGACTCCTCATCATGTCCATGATCTCATCCGAGACTCCAAACAACGTTCGGTCACCATAACATATAACTCATATAGCATTATATCGTCAACGAACGTTAAGCGTACGGACCCTATGGGTTCGAGAACTATGTAGACATGACTGAGACACCTCTCCAGTAAATAACCAATAGCAGAACCTAGATGCCCATATTGGCTCCTACATATTCTATGAAGATCTTAATTGGTCGAACCGTTATGACAACATACGTAATTCTCTTTGTCCATCGGTATGTTACTTGCCCGAGAATTGATCGCCGGTATCTTCATACCTAGTTCAATCTCGTTACTGTCAAGTCTCTTTACTCGTTCCGTAATACATCACCTTGTGACTAACTCCTTAGTCGTTTTCTTGCAAGCTTAGGATGTGTATTACCGAGAGGGCCCAAAGATACCTCTCTGATACACGAAGTGACAAATCCTAATCTCGATCTATGCCAACTCAACAAATATCTTCGGAGATACCTGTAGAGCATCTTTATGATCACCCAGTTACATTGTGATTTTTGATAGAATACAAGGTATTCCTCCGGTATCTGGGAGTTGCATAATCTCATAGTCGAAGGAATATGTATTTGACATGAAGAAAGCAATAGCAATAAAACTGAACGAGCATTATGTTAAGCTAATGGATGGGTCTTTCCCATCACATCATTCTCCTAATGATGTGATCCCGTTATCAAATGACAACACATGTCTATGGTTAGTAAGCCTTAACCATCTTTGATCAATGAGCTAGTCAAGTAGAGGCTTACTAGGGACACGGTATTTGTTTATGTATTCTCACATGTATTTAAGTTTTCGATCAATACAATTCTAGCATGAATAATAAACCTTTATCATGAATAAGGAAATATAAAATAACAACTTTATTATTGTATCTAGGGCATATTTCCTTCAGTCTCCCACTTGCATTAGAGTCAATAATCTAGTTCACATCGCCATGTGATTTAACACCCATAGTTCACATCGCCATGTGACCAACACCCAAAGAGTTTACTAGAAGTCAATAATCTAGTTCACATTGCTATGTGATTAACACCCAAAGAGTACTAAGGAGTGATCATGTTTTGCTTGTGAGAGAAGTTTTAGTCAACAGGTCTGTCACATTCAGATCTTTACGTATTTTGCAAATTTCTATTTCTACAAAGCTCCGTATGGAGCTACTCTAGCTAATTGCTCCCACTTTCATTATGTATGCAGATTGAGACTCAGAGTCATCCGAATTGTCATCCTTTTAGGTAGCTAAGGATAATTTTGACCGCTCTCTAGTGATCTACTCTTGGATCACTATTGTACCCCCTTGCCAAACTCATGGCAAGGTACACAACAAGTCCGGTACACAGCATGGCATACTTTATAGAACCTCTGGCTGAGGCATAGGGAATGACTTTCATTCTCTCTCTATATTCTACCGTGGTCGGTGAGGGAGTCCTGGACTCGGGGGTGTCCAGACAGCCGGACTATCATCGTCAGCCGGACTCCAAGACTATGAAGATACAAGATTGAAGACTTCGTCCCGTGTCCGGATGGGACTTTCCTTGGCGTGGAAGGCAAGCTTGGCGATACGGATATGTAGATCTCCTACCATTGTAACCGACTCTGTGTAACCCTAGCGCTCTCCGGTGTCTATATAAACCGTAGGGTTTTAGTCCGTAGGATACACAACCATTACAACAATCATACCATAGGCTAGCTTCTATGGTTTAGCCTCCTTGATCTCGTGGTAGATCCACTCTTGTACTACCCATATCATCAATATCAATCAAGCAGGAGTAGGGTTTTACCTCCATCGAGAGGGCCCGAACCTGGGTAAAAACATCGTGTCCCTTGTCTCCTGTTACCATCCGCCTAGACGCACAGTTCGGGACCCCCTACCCGAGATCCGCCGGTTTTGACACCGACATTGGTGCTTTCATTGAGAGTTCCTCTGTGTCGTCACCGATAGGCTTGATGGCTTCTTCAATCAACAACAACGCCGTCCAGGGTGAGACTTTTCTCCCCGGACAGATCTTCATGTTTGGCGGCTTCGCACTGCGGGCCAATTCACTTGGCCATCTGGAGCAGATCGAAAGCTACGCCCCTGGCCATCAGGTCAGGTTTGGAAGCCTAAACTTCACGGCCGACATCCGCGGAGACTTGATCTTCGACGGATTCGAGCCACAGCCGAGCGTGCCGCACTGTCTCGAGGGGCATGATCTAGCTCTGCCACCGGACAGTGCCCTGGAGGCTGCACACGAGTCCGCCCTTGCCCTTAGCTCGGAGTAGACCGCGCAGATCGAGGACAGGTGGCTGGACACCGCCTCGGGAGCAGCAACCTCTACGGCGATAGAGCAGAATACCGACCTTGTCCCTTACAAAGCTTGTGACTCCGAGGCGCCGGACTCCTTGCCGGACTCCGAACCTCCCGCGCCCCTGCCAATCGAATCCGATTGGGCGCCGATCATGGAGTTCACCGCCGCGGACATCTTTCAGCACTCACCCTTTGGCGACATCTTAAATTCGCTAAAGCATCTCTCGTTATCAGGAGAACCTTGGCCGGATTGCGGTCAGGATGGTTGGGATGCGGACGACGAAGAAATTCAAAGCCCACCCACCACCCACTTTGTAGCCACCGTCGACGATCTAACCGACATGCTAGACTATGACTCTGAAGACATCGACGGTATGGACGACGATGCCGGAGACGATCCAGAACCAGCTCCTACAGGGCACTTGAAGACCACCTCGTCATATGACATATACATGGTGGACACCCCAAAGGACGGGGACGGCGAAGAAGCAGCGGAGGCAGATTCCTCTAAGAAACAGCCCAAGCGCCGATGTCAGCGGCGCCACTCTAAATCCCGCCACAGCAAGAATGGAGATTCCGGCACCGGAGATAATAACACCCCAGAGAGTGCCGAAGACAACCCCCTCCAGCACAATTCAGCACAGGAGGACGGGGAAGCCATCCCTCGAGAGAGAGCGGCAGATAAGGAGTTAGAGGATGACAATTACATGCCTCCCTCCGAAGACGAGGCAAGCCTCAACAACGACGAATTTGTCGTGCCCGAGGATCCCGTCGAACAAGAGCGTTTTAAACGCAGGCTTATCGCCACGGCAAATAGCCTAAAGAAAAAGCAGCAACAGCTTCAAGCTGATCAAGATCTGCTGGCCGACAGATGGACCGAGGTCCTCTCGGCCGAAGAGTATGAACTCGAACGCCCCTCCAAGAGCTACCCAAAACGCAAGTTTCTCCCCCGACTAGAGGAGGAAGCATACAAACCTTCATCACCAGCGCACAATACGGAAGACCGACCACCACGCGGTCGAGACAGAGAAGCATCTAGGCCCTCCTTTAGGACCATACCCCGGCACCGCTCGAAAAGTACGAAGCCACGAGGGAATGCGCCGGACTTGCGGGATATATTGGAGGACAAGGCAAGACAATCCAGATCCATCTACAGATCACGTGGGCGCCCCATGACCCATGACGACTACCATCGCGCCGGATACAGCAACTCCGGCCGGGCCGAACACAGCAGACAACGCTCTCTTGAGCTAGGTCGTGATATTGCTTAATATAGAGGCGCCGCACACCCACTATGCTTCACAGACAAAGTAATGGATCATCAAATCCCCAAAGGGTTTAAACCCGTGAACATTGAATCCTACGATGGCACAACAGACCTCGCGGTTTGGATCGAAGATTATCTCCTTCATATCCATATGGCCCGCGGTGACGATCTCCACGCCATCAAGTATCTCCCACTCAAGCTTAAAGGACCAGCTCGGCATTGGCTTAACAGCTTGCCCGCAGAGTCAATTGGGTGTTGGGAAGACCTGGAAGCCGCATTCCTCGACAACTTCCAGGGCACATATGTGCGACCACCAGACGCCGATGACCTAAGCCACATAATTTAGCAGCTCGACGAATCGGCCAGACAGTTCTGGACACAGTTCTTAACAAAGAAAAATCAAATTGTCGACTGTCCGGATGCAGAGGCCCTCGCAGCCTTCAAACATAACATCCGCGACGAGTGGCTGGCCCGGCACCTAGGATAGGAAAAGCCGAAATCCATGGCAGCCCTCACACCACTCATGACCCGCTTCTGTGCAAGAGAGGACAGCAGGCTAGCTCGCAGCAACAACCTCAGCAAAAATGCTGGCAGTCCGGATACTAAGGACAAAAATGGCAGGTCGCGTCGAAACAAAAACAAACGCCGCGTTAACGGCGATAACAATGAGGATACGGCAGTCAACACCGGATTCAGAGGCTCTAAACCCGGTCAGCGGAAGAAGCCATTCAAAAGAACCACTCCGGGTCCGTCCAATTTGGACCGAATACTCGACCGCTCTTGCCAGATACATGGCACCCCCGAAAAGCCAGCTAACCACACCAACAGGGATTGTTGGGTATTCAAGCAGGCAGGCAAGTTAATTGCCGAAAACAATGACAAGGGGCTGCATAGCGACGACGAGGAGGAGACCCGGCCGCCGAACAGTAGAGGACAGAAGGGTTTCCCCCCACAAGTGCGGACAGTAAATATGATATACGCAACCCACATACCCAAGAGGGAGAGGAAGTGTGCACTTCGGGACATATATGCGATGGAGCCAGTCGCCCCAAAATTCAATCCATGGTCCTCTTGCCCGATCACTTTTGATCGAAGGGACCACCCCACCAGTATCCGCCATGGCGGATTCGCTGCATTGGTTTTAGACCCAATCGTCGATGGATTTCACCTCACTAGAGTCCTCATGGACGGCGGCAGCAGCCTGAACCTGCTTTATCAGGATACAGTGTGCAAGATGGGCATAGACCCCTCAAGGATTAAACCTACAAAGACAACCTTCAAAGGCGTCATACCAGGCGTCGAAGCCAATTGTATAGGCTTGGTCACGCTGGAAGTGGTCTTCGGATCCCCGGATAATTTCCGAAGCGAGGAGTTAATCTTCGACATAGTCCCGTTCTGCAGTGGCTATCACGCCCTGCTCGAACGAACCGCGTTTGCAAAGTTCAACGCGGTGCCGCATTATGCATACCTCAAGCTCAAGATGCCAGGCCCTCGTGGAGTCATCACGGTCAACGGAAACACCGAACGCTCCCTCCGAACGGAGGAACACACAGCGGCTCTCGCGGCAGAAGTATAGAGCAGCCTCTTAAGGCAAGTCTCGAGTCCGGCCGTTAAAAGGCCGGACATGATCAAACGCGCCCGGAGCAACATACACCAAGACCACCTGGCACGTTCCGAGCATGCGTAGCAATGCGGCCCCAACCCCAGCCCTTGCATGATTGCAAGACAAACTCCCCGCGTACATGATTACGCTCTGGAGATACCTTGGGCATAGGGGGAGGGGCACGACCACGACAGGCCCAGAGTGCGGCTCAACCACACCAGGGGCTCCTAAGTGTGTCGCTCCTTTTTTTTCCTTTTTTTTATTTTTATCTACAGGACTCCGTTTACAAGAGGTCCTGTCCGATAGTAGATCGGCCGCACTCACGATGCAACAGCCAGGGAGGAACAAGGGCTACGACGAACACTCAAGTGGTCTCCATTATGAGCATTAAATCTTTTTATTACACCATTCCGCAGCCCACCCCTGGAGGGGGACATGTTTAAAATAGTCCACTCCCTTGCTTACCGCACTATTTGTATCATTCTGCACTCATGGCAGAATTCCCTGAATAAACAATGCATTACCTTTTCCCTTATAATTGCATTCCTTTCTATATATATGTTCATTTATGACATCTTGCATCCGTACAATTTGGTACGGCCGAATACACCAGGGGCTTATGTTCCCCGCATTATGGTGTGATAAGTCCGAACACTTTCACAAGTGCGGCACCCCGAACTTATAGCATTATATGCATCGGCTCCGAATCATGTCTTGGGTCAATAGTTGGGTTTGCCCGGCTCCCATGTTTTGGTACCTTATGTTCCGTTCTGTCGGCTAAGGTAGCACTGGGAGAACCACTGCGATTGCGCCCCGGTTGAGCTGGGCGAGCGCCTTAGTGGAGAAAGCTAAAACTGACTATCATGATAAGGCGAGAGACTGGTCGCTGTTCGAGAGGTCTTTTAGAGTCCCTAAAGACTTACGCAGCTTAGAGCGAGGAACCGAATAGTGTTCGGCCAAGGCGTGGATAGCGCCCCGAATTCGGTCTTCCGAACACTAGGGGCTTCGCCGAAATTTAAAATTATAGAATTCTATGGCTAAGTGGGAGTGTTCAAGCATTATAAGTCCGGTTGCCTTGTTCGTTGTGTTGAGCGCCTCCCTAGATGGACCCAAAAATGGGAACAAGAGTGCTCAAGTTTATCCCGAACACCCCAGCACTCGTGGCATGGGGGCTGAAGCCGACGACTTGCCATCTCTCAGATTTAATAAACGGCCGCACAGAAGGTAATATTTTAAATCAAATAAGCGTTGCTCAGCGCATATGAACAATGTTTTCAGCGCACAGGATAACACATGGTGAGTTTACTTAATAATTACATCTTTGGGGCACTCATCCGCAATCTTGCGGGCACCCTTCAGGACAGTCTTATAGTACATTTCGGGCGTATGATACTCCTTGCCCGGCGGCGGCACGTCCGTTAGAAGCCTCTCCGCATCCAGCCTGCCCCAATGCACCTTTGCGCGGGCAAGGGCCCGACGGGCACCTTCAATGCAGGCGGAGCGCTTGATGACCTCCACCCAGGGGCACGCATCCATCAGCCGCTGCACGAGGCCGAAGTAGCTCCCAGGTATGGCCTCTCCAGGCCACAGCCGGACTATGAGGCCCTTCATGGCCTGCTCGGCTACCTTGTGGAGCTCGACCAGCTGCTTCAGCTGGTCGCTAGGGGGCACCGGATGTCCGGCCTCAGCGTACTGAGACCAGAAGACCTTCTCTGTTGAGCTCCCCTCCTCAGCCCGGTAGAATGCGGCGGCATCGGACACGCTGCGAGGCAGATCTGCGAACGCCCCTGGAGAGCTCCGAATTCGGGTAAGTAATAGGTAATTTACATTCACATGCTTGCTTTGCATGAAAAATGCCTTAGCCGCTGCTATTTTCTTCACCTCCTCAATCTCCTGGAGGGCCTTATGGGCCTCGGCCTTAGCGGCTTTGGCACTTTCAAGAGCCGAGGCAAGCTCGGACTCTCGAGTCTTTGAGTCGCGCTCCAAACTCTCATGCTTTTCCATGAGAGCCTGGAGCTCTTGCCGCACCTCTACCACCCGCGCCTCCTGCTTCTCGCGCTCCGCTCGTTCCACGGCCGCATTGTGCTCGGCCGCGAACACGGCCTCCTTCAGGGTCGCCACCTCGTTCATGGCCCCTGCAATACCCATGTTATCCTTGTTATTTCTATTGCAACCAAAATCCTTTTCTGTAAGGTACCAATTTAAAAGCGGTGTTACTCACCTTGTCCTCGAGCTGCTTCTTGGCACGGCCGAGCTCTTGCTCGGACCACTTGAGGTCCTGCTTCAAAGCACAGACCTCTGCAGTAAGTGCGGCAGAGGTCAACAACACAGCCTGCAAACCCATGTTGACATAATTTTTAGCACTCCTGCGTATATCTTTTTTAGATACTCAATCCGGTTTTTCTTTCCGAACACCGAACCGAGCATCAAGGGCTACTGTCTATGCGGTATTACATTACATATTTTAAACTTCTTACCTCAAAGCCTGTTAGAAGGCTACTGCAGGCTTCGGTCAGCCCGCTCTTGCCGAGCTGAACCTTCTGAATCACCGCACTCATGATAGTGCGGTGTTCTTCCTCGATGGAAGCACCGTTAAGCGCTTCCAACAAGTTGTCCAGCGCCTCCGGATTGGACGAAGGCCGCCGGCGTCACGGTCTTGCCCTTCTTACGAAGGGGCCGCCTGCCGGACTCCGGAACCACTGCGGGTTCCGGCATGGAGTCCGGCGCAGAGTCCGGGAGGCTGCCTTGCGGCACCTCCGGAGCCTCCTCCTGATGGGTCCCCTCCTGGGATCCCACCTCGGCGTCCTCAGCGTCACGAGGGGTGGAGGCAGTCGGAATGGAATCCACGTCCGACGGAGCCAAGGACCCGCTCGATGAAGCGGGAAGATCATCATCGGCCGGACTACAGGTAGTATGCGGCATTAGAAGGACACTATGTGACGCAAAAGAGAAATTATAAACCATTCAGGAATCCGGATACTTACGATCTTGCCGGAGGCCTGGCCCTTGAGGGCCACTCTTCATCGCCAACGTTGGCGTTGGCAGAGCTGTCCGGGGAAGGGTCCTTCCCCTCTAGGACCCTTCGGCCTCCCCTGTTGGGGAAGCCTTCCTTTTCCTTTCTCCCCCCTCCGGGAGAGAGTCCTCTTTCTCCTCCTCATCTTCGGGGGAGGAGTCCACCTCGGAGCCATCGGACGATGAGTCCGATATCACCTGGCGCCGGGAACTTCTTCAAGTTCCCGCGGCCTTCTTCTTGGCCTTCTTCTCCGGCACCACATAAAGTGCCGGGACTAGCAGCCCCGTTAAACGGGCGTCCGCTGGGTCTTCGGGAAGGGGAGCCCGACAGTCTACCTGTCCGGACGTCCTCTGCCAGTCCTGTCAAAGGCATTGGGAGTTTTAGATCCCACATAAAATTAAATTGTGAAAGAAGATAAGTGTTCCATAGAGGATAACAAAGCTTACCTCGCCGGCAGGGCGCTTGGTGCTGAATCCGCGGTCTTCCGTCGCGGACGCAGGGGCTTCTCCGCCCTTGAACGGCACCCTCCAAGCATCTTCGTACGTCGTGTCGAAGAGCCCGCTCAGGGTCCGGTGCTGTGCCAGATTGAACTCCCACAAATTAAAGGCCCGCTGTTGGCAGGGGAGTATCCGGCGAACGAGCATGACCTGGATCACATTGACAAGCCTAAGCTTCTTGTTCACCAAGGTCTGGAGACAGGACTGGAGTCCTGTCAGCTCCTCCGAACTGCTCCATAGCAAGCCCTTCTCTTTCCAGGAGGTGAGCTGCATGGGGATAACAGATCTGAATTCGGGGGCCGCCGCCCATTTAGGGTCACGCGGCTCGGTGATGTAGAACCACCCCGATTGCCACCCCTTGACGGACTCCACGAAGGCCCCTTCGAGCCAGATGACGTTGGGCGTCTTGCCCAACATGGCGCCTCCGCACTCCGCTTGGACGCCCTTCACTACCTTCGGCTTGACGTTGAAGGTCTTGAGCCACAAGCCGAAGTGGGGCTGGATGCAGAGGAAGGCCTCGCACACAACGATAAACGCCGAGATGTTGAGGATGAAGTTTGGCGCCAGATCGTGGAAATCTAGGCCGTAGTAGTACATGAGCCCCCGGACGAAGGGATGCAACGAGAAGCCCAGTCCGCGGAGGAAGTGGCGAAGGAATACGACCCTCTCATGGGGCCTGGGGGTGGGGATGAGCTGCCCCTTGTCGGGCAGCCGGTGCGCGATGTCGCCAGACAGGTATCCGGCGCCGCGCAGCTTCTTGATGTGCTCCTCTATAACGGAGGAAGCCAACCACTTGCCTCCCGCTCCGGACATGACTGGAGAAGGTTGAGACGAGATGTGTGGGCTTGGGCGCTGGAGCTCGAGTGCGCAGAGATGGATAGGCAAAGGAAGAAGAAGGCGTAGGTAAAAAGGTGGATCCTTATCCCCTTATATATGGGCGGACGAAGACTATGCGTCCCCACCGGCCTGGTAAAACTCGCTTATCTCCCAAGCACCACCATCAATGGCGCGGTTGGGTTACCCACGTCCGTATTGATGAGAATCCCGGAATAAGGGGAACATGATCTCTGCTTCGACAAGACGTTCCAAGGAAACCGCTTCGCTAAACGCGCTAAGGTGGTATAATAAAAAACGATTCAAGTAAAGGCTTGGTAGTGGCATGACGTCACGCCACAAAGCACGTCAGCAGATTGAACTTGTGTACATATTATTCTCTCTACGGTGGAGTGTGGAATTTATTTTGCAGAGCCGGACACTATCCTGGTGTTCACAATCTTCTATGAAATATTCGAAGGAGGAACCTGCCTTGCAATGCCGAACAATATGCGCGCCGGACTCATCGTCACTGAAGCCTGGTTCACGGGCTACTGAGGGAGTCCTGGACTAGGGGGTGTCCGGACAGTCGGACTATCATCGTCAGCCGGACTCTAAGCCTATGAAGATACAAGATTGAAGACTTCGTCCCGTGTCCGGATGGGACATTCCTTGGCGTGGAAGGCAAGCTTGGCGATACGGATATGTAGATCTTCTACCATTGTAACCGACTCTGTGTAACCCAAGCCCTCTCCGGTGTCTATATAAACCGGAGGGTTTTAGTCCATAGGACACACAACCATTACAACAATCATACCATAGGCTAGCTTCTAGGGTTTAGCCTCCTTGATCTCGTGGTAGATCCACTCTTGTACTACCCATCTCATCAATATCAATCAAGCAGGAGTAGGGTTTTACCTCCATCGAGAGGGCCCGAACCTGGGTAAAAACATCGTGTCCCTTGTCTCCTGTTACCATCCGCCTAGACGCACAGTTTGGGACCCCCTACCCGAGATCCGCCGGTTTTGACACCGACAGTCGGGTTTTGAGTCTTTCTCAACTTCACACTTTGCAACACAGGCAAGAACCCTTTCTTTTACTGACCTATTTTGAACTTCTTCAAAACTTTGCCAAGGTATGTGCTTTGTGAAAGTCCTATTAAGCGTCTCGATCTATCCCTATAGATCTTGATTCCAATACTTAAGCAGCTTCACCGAGGTCTTTCATTGAAAAATTCTTATTCAAGTATCCTTTTATGCTATCTAGAAATTCTATATCATTTCCAATTAACAATATGTCATCCACATATAATATCATAAATGCTGCAGAGCTCCCACTCACTTTCTTGTAAATACAGGCTTCACCATAAGTGTGTATAAAACCATATGCTTTGATCACCTCATCAAAGCATATATTCCAACTCCGAGATGCTTGCACCTGTCCATAGATGGATCGCTGGAGCTTGCACACTTTTTTGGCACCTTTAGGGTCGACAAAACCTTCTGGTTGCACCATATACAACTCTTCTTCAATATCCATTATGCAATGCAGTTTTTGACATCCATTTGCTAGATTCATAATTATAAAATGTGGCAATTGCTAACATGATTTGGACAGACTTAAGCATCGATACGGGTTAGAAAGTCTCATCGTAGTCAACCCCTTGAACTTGTTGAAAACACTTTTGTGACAAGTCGAGCATTATAGACAGTAACATTACCATCAATGCCAGTCTTCTTCTTGAAGATCCATTTATTCTCTATGGCTTGCCGATCATCGGGCAAGTCCACCAAAGTCCACACTTTGTTCTCATACATTGATCCTATCTCAGATTTCATGGCCTCAAGCCATCTATCATAATTTGGGCTCATCATAGATTCTTCATAGTTCATAGGTTCGCCTTGGTCTAGTAACATGACTTTCAGGACAACATCACTATACCACTCTGGTGCGTATCGTGCTCTGGTCGACCTACAGGTTCAGCGGTAACTTGATCTGAAGTTTCATGATCATCATCATTAGCCTCCTCTCTAGTTGGTGTAGGCATCATGGGAACGGTTTTCTCTGATGTGCTACTTTCCAATTTGAGAGAAGGTACAATTACCTCATCAAGTTCTACTTTCCTCCTACTCACTTCTTTCGAAAGAAAGCTCCTTCTCTAGAAAGGACCCATTCGTAGCAACAAAGATCTTGCCTCCAGATCTGTGGTAGAAAGTGTACCCAATAGTTTCTTTAGGGTATCCTATGAAGACGCACTTCTCTGATTTAGATTCGAGCTTATCAGGCTGAAGCCTTTTTGACATAAGCATTGTATCCCCAAACTTTAAGAAATGATAGCTTATGTTTCGTGCCAAACCATAGTTCATACGGTGTCGTCTCAACGGATTTAGACGGTGCCCTATTTAACATGAATGCAGCTGTCTTTAATGCATAACCCCAAAACGATAGTGGTAAATCTGTAAGAGACACCATAGAATGCACCATATCTAATAAAGTATAGTTACAACGTTCGAACACACCATTACGATGTGGTGTTCCAGGTGGCGTGAGTTGTGAAACTATTCCACATTGTTTAAAATGAAGTCCAAACTCGTAACTCAAATATTCGCCTCCGCGATCAGATCGTAGAAACTTTATTTTCTTGTTACGATGATTCTCCACTTCACAATGAAATTCTTTGAACTTTTCAAATGTTTCAGACTTGTGTTTCATCAACTAGATATACCCATACCTACTCAAATCATTTGTGAAGTTTGAGAAAATAACGATACCCGCCGCATGCTTCAACACTCATCGGACTGCATACATCGGTATGTATTATTTCCAATAAGTCACTATCTCGCTCCATTGTTCCGGAGAACGGAGTTTTAGTCATCTTGCCCATGAGGCATGGTTCGTAAGTATCAAATCATTCAGAATCAAGTGATTCCAAAAGTCCATCCGCATGGAGTTTCTTCATGCGCTTTACACCAATATGACCTAAACGGTAGTGCCACAAGTATGTTTCACTATCATTATCAACTTTGCATCTTTTGGCATCAATATTATGAATATGTGTATCACTACGATCGAGATTCAATAAACCATTCACATTGGGTGTATGACACTAGAAGGTTTTATTCATGTAAATAGAACAACAATTATTCTTTGACTTAAATGAATAAACGTATTGCAATAAACATGATCAAATCATACTCAGCTCAATGCAAACACCAAATAACATTTATTTAGGTTCAACACTAATCCCGAGTGGCATAGCCTAGTGGTGGGAAGGGGTTGATGCCTTCCTACCCACCCAGGTTCAAGACATGGTACTTGCAATTTGGGTTTGTTGCACCAATTATACTGTAGGGGGTTCCCTTCCAGTCTTTCTATCAAAAAAACACTAATCCCGAGTGTGCGATGGTGATTGTATTAACCTTGGAATCACTTCCAACACACATCATCACCTCGCCCTTAACTAGTCTTTGTTTATTCTGCAACTCCTGTTTTGAGTTACCAATCTTAGCAACTGAACCAGTATAAAAAACCCAAGGGCTAATACGAATACTACTAAGGTACACATCAATAACATATATATCAAATATACCTTTGTTCACTTTGCCATCCTTCTTATCCATCAAGTATTGGGGGCAATTCCGCTTTTAGTGACCATTCCCTTTGCAGTAGAAGCACTCAGTTTCAGGCTTAGGTCTAACTTTGGGCTTCTTTACAGGAGTGGCAACTTGCTTGCCATTCTTCTTGAAGTTCCCTTTCTTTCCATTTGCCCTTTTTATTCAAACTAGTTGTCTTGTTAACCATCAACACTTGATTCTCTTTCTTGATTTATACCGTCGCCGATTTCAGCATCGCGAAGAACTCGGGAACCGGTTTCATCATCCCTTGCATATTATAATTTATCACGAAGTTATGGTAGCTTGGTGATAGTGACTAGAGAACTCTCTCAATCACTATCTTATCTGGAAGATTAACTCCCACTTGATTCAAGCAATTGTAGTACCTAGAAATTCTGAGCACACGCTCACTAGTTGAGCTATTCTCCTCCATCTTGTAGGCAAAGTACTTGTCAGAGGTTCCATACCTCTCGACACAAGCATGCGTCTGAAATACCAATTTCAGCTCTTGGAACGTCTCATATGCTCCGTGGCGTTCAAAATGTTTTTGAAGTCCCGGTTCTAAGCCGTAAAGCATGGCACACTAAACTATTAAGTAGTCATCATATCGATCTTGCCAAACGTTCATAACGTCTGCATCTGCTCCTGCAATAGGTATGTCACCTAGCGGTGCATCAAGGACATAATTTTTCTTTGCAGCAATGAGGAGAATCCTCAGATCACGGACCCAGTCCGCATCATTTCTACTATCATCTTTCAACTTATTTTTCGCTAGGAACATATCAAAAATAGGCGAGCTACATTGCAGTTATCGATCTACAACATAGATTTGCAAATACTATCAAGACTAAGTTCATGATAAAATAAGTTCAATTAATCAAATTACTAATGAACTCCCACTTAAATCAACATCCCTCAAGTTGTCTAACTGATACATGATCCATATCAACTAACCCACGTCCGATCATCACGTGGGATGGGGTAGTCATCAATGGTGAACATCTCTATGTTGATCATATCTACTATATGACTCATGTTCGACCTTTCGATCTATAGTGTTCTGAGACCATGTTTGTACATGCTAGGCTCGTCAAGTTTAACCCAAGTATTCCGCGTGTGTAAATATGGCTTACACCCGTTGTATGTGAATGTAGACTCTATCACACCCGATCATCACGTGGTGTCTCGAAATGATGACCTTTCGCAATGGTGCATACTCGGGGAGAACACTTACATGTTGAAATTTAGTGAAGGGATCATCTTATAGTGCTACCGTCGTTCTAAGCAAAATAAGATGCATAAAAGATAAACATCACATGCAATCAAAATATGTGACATGATATGGCCATCATCATCTTGTGCTTTTGATCTCCATCTCCAAAGCAACATCATGATCTCCATCGTCACCGGCTTGACACCTTGATCTCCATCGTTGCATCGGGGTCGTCTTGCCAACTATTGCTTCTACAACTATTGCTAACGCATAGCGATAAATTAAAGCAATTACATGGCGCTTTCATTTTGTAAAATAGTTAAGAGACAACCCTAAGGCTCCTGCCGGTTGCCGATATTACAAAACATGATTATCTCATACATCAACATATATCACATCACGTCTTGACCATATCACATCACAATATACCCTGCAAAAACAAGTTAGACGCCCTCTACTTTGTTGTTGCAAGTTTTACGTGGCTACTACGGGTTTCTAGCAAGAACCGTTCTTACCTACGCAAAAACCAAAACAGTGATTCATCAAGTTTGCTATTTTAACCTTCTTCAAGGACCGGCAGTAGTCAAATTTGATTCAACTAAAGTAGAGAAACAGACACCAGCTAGCCACCTTTATGCAAAAATAGTTGCATGTCAATCAGTGGAACCGGTCTCATGTGCGTGGACATGTAAGGTTGGTCTAGGCCGCTTCATCCCACAATACCGCCGAATCAAAATAAGACGTTGGTGTTAAGTAGTATAACTATAACCGCCCACAACTCTTTGTGTTCTACTCGTGCATATCATCTACGCATAGACCTGGCTCATGATGCCACTGTTGTGAAATGTTGCATGGAAAACAAAAAAAATTATATGCACACGCAATGATCTATCCATGGACATGCATAGGGGAGAGTATGTCGATGTACCCTCGTAGACCGTAAGTGGAAGCATTTCACTACACGGTTGATGTAGTTGAACTTTCTTCGTGATCCAACCGATCGAGTACCGAACGTACGGCACCTCCGCGTTCAGCACACGTTCATCTCGGTGACGTCCTCCACCTTCTTGATCCAGCAAGACGGCGAGATAGTAGATGAGTTCCGGAAGCACGACGGTGTGGTGACGGTGATGGTGAAGTGATCTCCGCAGGGCTTCGCCTAAGCACTACGAAAATATGACCGGGGGTGTAAAACATAGAGGGGGCACCACACACGGCTAGGAAATTGTTTGCTGTGTGCTAGGTGCCCCCTCCCACATATATATATAGGTGGGAGGGAGGAGAATCCAAAGGAGGCGCCCAAGTAGGAGTAATAAGTGGCACCCCGGCTCAGAGAGACCGGAACGCCCCGTATTCCAACCCAGAGATCAAGGTGAAGTCTTCTGGAATACGACATTGCTTAGCATAGAACAAATCAGCTCTTATTACAAAGGATAATGATACAAGGGTTTGATGTTACAAAGGATCACATCAGCATGGCAACACTACGCTTGCTCTATGCTAGCAGCAGAACAACTCGTAGCAGTGGAAATCTTCTAGCAGCGGAACAACGACGAAGGTGGTGAACTCCACTCCAAAGGGACTCTAGCTAGGACACGATCTAGCTCGCATGGGCGGACTCCTAGATAAGCAAAGCAATCACAGCATCACCTGCAATCTGGCATGCACGCTAGGTCAATACATTGAATGTACTTGCAAGCTCACAACAACCAAAGGCATCAAGGCAAAACAACAACATAGCATTAGCCAGGTTAAGTTAATTAATAGCTACCATGATGCGAAAGCAACTACTAAGTATGATATGAAACTACCACAATGCTGATAAACCAACATTTCAATCTCAATAACCATCTCACTCTTGGCTATCCGGCCAAGCAATATACCATCTCGATCACCTCGTGATCAAAATCTCCACATGATCACCTCGGGACCACATCACCAACTGAATGATCATCCTCAAGATCATCTCAACATCATCATCGGCATCCTGCCAAGCTGTTACTGCTCACAACATCAACATATAAATCACCTATAAGTCATTCCGTCATGTGAGTGTTGATCGAACGGTGTGACCTAGTATGAACTATGCACATAACCGAGAATGTGGCTATCGATAGTTTAAACACACAATCTACAGAGGTTAGCACACTATACCCACATCACAGAACCCATGGCTTTGTGCTCCCACTCGGGTGGACCAACGGCATTCCGACAAAACCAACCTACTGCCATGACACTCTCCGGGCCACTCCGACCAACACCCCTTTGGGCTCAGTCCTGGGTGGCCCGGATGTCACCTCGTGACATCCAACGGCCACCGCCGTGCCAAAACAAAAACGGTCCCAAATAGGGACAAAAGGGCCCTATCCAACTACGGGCACACAAGGCTTATGTCCGCCTACCTGATCAGGGTAGCGCGCGCCCATAACCTTCCCTCGTTGGAGGCACCTGCGAAAGACATCACAATAGACAAATGTGGTTGCACTCGAAAAGCCCAGTTCGGTGGCACCTGACCAAATTAATGACGGAATTTATCCCCAAGATAGATCTGATATAACTGATACTCCGATATCATATATCAACCTGTGACCCAAGTAATAGCAATATCCAACAAATAATCCAAGAATAATATAGTCATAATCTAATACTCTGAGGGTAGCATATCAACTAAGATCATAATGAATCCAGGTACCGTGATACTAATAATCCAATAACAAGAACAAGATAACTAACCAAAGATCAACATGACAGCATCATATCCAAAGTAATACTCCAAAGCATAATATCAAATACTATCATGATGAAAATAATAATAATGTAAGCCACTAATAATCCAACGGCCACATGTCATCCTCATCTACAAGTATAAATCCTAGTAATCCAAATAGTAGCATGGCAACAACAAGATCAATACAACTCCAAGAAATGCCATGCACATAGTCATGTAGCTAAAGCAATATTTAAAATGAGTTCAAATAAATAAACCATGTCATTGCATTGCAGTCATGCACTGGAGGGTGTGTCTTGCCTGGGAGGGATGGATTCACCGGGGAGAAGTGCGAGGAACTCGCGGAAAGAAATGCCAGAAATCCTTCTCTCTCAAAGGAGCTGAATAAATGGCAGGGGCAAAATGGTCATGTTCATAATGTTATCACATGGTGAAAATGACTCCATCGGAATGGGAGTGACGAAACGAAGAAGTGGGCTTTGGAATCACCTCATCTGGAGTAGGGAGTGAAAAGATATGAAGGTTTCTCTGCCAGGGACCTATCTGCAAATATTTTATCCACAAATGAGCCCTTGACAGAAAAACAGAACGCGCACTCGAGATAATACGCTTTCAGCAAAATGAAAACGTATTTCTGGCTGAAGAACACCAGAGTAAACTTTCACCAGAGGAAGACGCATTTTGGTGAATGTGTGTCCACTTATCCACGTCAGCTTCGCGGGGTTAATGGCAGAGGGGCTGACTGGTGGGGTTGCGCCGGGGGTGGGGCCTGCCTGGCCAGGTCGTCATCGTCTTCCCCCGTCTGCGCCCGGCCGAGGTAGGGCAACGTTCGATGGCGACTGCCGGCGCTATAGGTAGTCTCTAGTGACGCTCCGCATATGGATGGATTCAGGAGGGAGAGATGGATCGAACGGTACCACCCACAGCCGTCAAGGTGGACCGAGGCGACGGCAGCATGAACTCCAGCGGGCAGTGGTTGTCGGCGAAGATGGGCAAAAGGGGAACAGGCTGCCGGAGGAGGGGGGAGATGCTCTGGAGGCTCGCTAGGGTCTAGGTGATCTACTTGTGGAGGAGGAAGGAGGAGAGGAGCTCAGAATCGAGCAAATTTAGGACACCACAAAAAAAGACACATCTGTGACATTTTGGGCCAGACGAATTTTTTTGTCATACTTATGACACTTATATGATGATAATTGTGACAAAACCCGGTATCATCATAGATGTGGTGGGCTCCTACTTCTATGACAAAAAATCATGACAGAAAATGGGCTTTTCGTCCTGGGCGGGCTGGAGATGCAGCTACATGACATTCTTTGGGCCGTCCATGACGGAAAAAAACATGGTAGAAGCGAGGGCGAGGAAAATATCGGGGTGTTCCCCGTTACGGTGGGTGGTCGGGGCCGAGTGATGCACGTTTCTCTCATACACGTACGCGCGTGGGTGCGAGGCGTTGGGCTGTAATTGAACCCGAGCGAGGAGTTCACCTATACTGAACCCGAGCGATTGCACTGCAGGCTACGCGTTACTGAACCCAAGTGATCGATCGATGCATGGCTGTTAACTGAACCCGATCGAGCGATCGATGCTGCCTCTAGATGAACAGTGAGCGTTGCGGGGGGGGGTGGATGAACAGGACCCCGTGGTGTTGCCTCTGGATGAACAGGACCCCGATCGATCGAGCCGGTTGGGGCTGGATGAACAGGACCCCGTGGAGGGTTGGATGAATAGGACAACCCCGTGGAGGGCTGGATGAACAGTAGATGGTGGAGGGATGGATGAACAGTAGCCCGTGGAGGGGTGGTTGAACAGGAGCCCGTGAAGAGGGGTGGTTGAACAGTAGCCGGTGGAGTAGCGCACGGTGGAGGCTGGATGAACAGGATCCCGTGGATGAACAGTCACAGGTGGAGGCTGGAGGAGGTCGACGGTGGATGAACAGTAGCCCGTGGAGGCTGGAGGAGGTCGACGGTGGAGATGAACAGTATCCCCTAGAGTCCCATTTTGCGGTACGCCACACCTCTCCCGATGAACAGGACCCCCGTTTCGACCTAGCGCTCCAACACAAGTCCGTTTCCTCCATTTTGCGGTACGCCACACCCCTCCCAATCATTCCGACCTAGCCAGGTACACAAGCCCTAGCCGTACATATGCGCGAGTAGGCGTTCGAGACTGTGCCCGTATGTACGTACGTGGCCGTATTTTCTTTCTTGCACACTGGCTGCTGTACGTACGTGTACATGCTACGTGCGCTCCTCTACTATGACACGTGCGCGCCTCTACATCGACCAGTATGTACGTACACATTCGCGACCAGAATGACAACGCTACGTAGGCCTCGACCAGGTGGGTCCCGACTATCAGGCACTTCCTTGCGTGCGAAGAAGTAGCTGGTGGGTCCCAGAAGTCAGGGGAGCGAATCGTTTTTTTAGCCCAGACGCACTTCCTTGCGTGCGAAGATGTAGCTGGTGGGTCCCAACAGTCAAGGGGGAAAGGTTTTTTTCACGAAATACAGTGGCCCGTCCGGTGGGTCCCAGCTGTCTGGTGGAGGAATCGTTATTTTCTGCGTAGTAAGGACGCACTTCCTTGCTGCGGCCGTGGACCCAGATGTCAGCCTCTCCACGTACAATCCATGTCCGATGGAAGTCATTCCTTGACCACGTTGACCACGCCAAGTCGAGAGCACCACGGCGGTGGATGACGGCGAGGCCTAGGAAGGGGACGACGCATAACCAGGGAAGACGCGAGAGTGGATGCCCATGTGGAGAGGAGTACGAGGGTTCACTGGTTAGGTTTCAGTGTGAGGCTGCCATCGCCGCAGAATCTAGCCAGCGGTGGGAATAGTAGGGGCGGTGAGGCCTCCGCAGCAGCACAGCCGTCCACGGGAGACAGGAGCATGCGGCACGGCCGGCTGCTTTGGGCGGCTGGAGCACGAAGACCAGAGGTTGAAGAAGCACTACGGCCGTTGGATGGACATCGTATGGTCACTAGAGCTAGAATCATTCATATTGACTAAGTTGACAAAGCCCTCCGTCCCCGTCAACTTAGTAGGCCCACAAGTCAGCCTCCCACCAAGGTGAGTCCCAGCTAGTAGGGGGAGTATTCATTTTTTTCTGCGTAATAAGGAGGCACTTTCGGTGGGTCCGAGCTGACAGCGGGGGGAACGTTTTTTCGCGAAATACAGAGGCCCTTCCGGTGGGTCCCAGCTATCAGGTGGAGGAATCATTATTTTGCGCGTAATAAGGAGGCATTTCCCTGTGTGGGCCCCTACTGTCAGCCTCTTCCGATGGCTGTTGTTTGTTGACCATGTTGACCTCGCCGCGCCGAGAGCACAAACGCGGTGGACGAGGGCGAGGCCCAGGAAGAGAACCACCCAGAGCCAGCGAAGCAACTGCAGCGGATGCCCATGCTAAGGGGAGTATGAGCGCTGACTGGTCGTCTGCGGGGTGAGGCTGACATCGCCGAAAAATAATAGGATGTGTGGGTGGTTAGAGGGATGGCCTGGCGGCAGCACAGCCAGCCACGGGAGGAGGGAGCAGGCTGTCCCGGCGTGCGCTGGTTTGGGCGGCTGGAGCAGGAAGATCAGAGATTGAAGAAGCACGGTGGCCGTTGGATGGACATCCAATAGTCACTGTTGTGTGTTGACTAAGTTGACAAAGCCTTGCGTACGCGTCAAAAATAATTAGGACAGCGTCATCATCAACCTACTAGGCCCAGAAGTTAGCCTCCAAATCTGTGGAAAACAGCATACAGCCCATTAGCCATTATTTTCAATAATTTACAGCCCATTTGCTAATTCTTAAGGATATTTGAAGCCCATATTCTTTTTATTAGCATTACAGACTATATATTCTGGGCACTGCTAAAAAATTCAACGAAATTTTGCATATTTCGGTGGGGTCCGAACTCTTTTAATCACGAAATTTCGAGTCACGTTAAAAATAATTTTCAAAAACTTATATCAAAATAAAATTCAAAAAACAATTCTCCGAAAAAAATGAATGAAATTTAGAATCTTAACTAGCAAGATGCCCGTTCGTTGCATGGGACATGAAGATGCATTTGTATGAGTAGTTTATCTTATGGGAGAAAAGATGATATTTTAATGTAATTGCCAGTTGGCTTTGGTTTTTATAAGAGTAGAGAGTAGAGAAATCCTGAAAAAGTGATATTTTAATGCAATTGCTGGTTGGCTTTGGTTTAAAAATTTACAGCCCATTTCTTTCAACTTATAGCCCATTTTCCGGGGAAGCCCATTTCTTACTACTTACATCCCTCCTCGTCTTGAAAGATTTGCAACCCAGCAGGGCTGAGAAAAGCAAGTAGGCCTCAGTTTTGGTATTCTCCAAAAAAAAGGAACTGGGCTAGCCATTTTCAGAAAGAAAAAATATATCAACTGGGCTCGTCATGTGCTTAATAAAAGCATAAGCGTGGGCTAGACGGGCCACAGCCCCCGCACAGCGCGCAGTTGAGCTCCGTCTCTGAAACTAAAAAACAACTAGGCGAGCTACTGGGTCCCTGGTGTTATCCTCTCATTGTGTAATTTTCTCGTTTATTGACTACATTGACAATGGTGTGGGACCTAGTTGTCAAACAATTAGGAGGAAGTATTTTTTAGCTTGTAATAACGAGGCACCTGCTTGCGATAAGCAATGACCCTGGTGGGTCCCTACTGTCAGCCTCTCCACGCACAGTCATCTCCTGATTCCTCTTGGTTGTTGACCATGTTGACAACGCCAGACGGCGGCGGGCACAACGAGCGAACCAAGGCGGAGAACGACGGCGAGGCCTCGGACGGGAACGAACAGTAGCCATGGAAGATGCGGTAGTGTAGTGGCAGGTGGAGGGGAGTACGAGGGCAACAACATGCAACTCAAGCATACAAATGGTACAAAAAGCCCAAGGATTAATTTTTCATCAAATTTTTAGACAAAACCCAGATTGAACATGACAATAACATCTAACCCAACCACTCTTTTTTGTAGTCACAAACAAATGGTTGGTCTAATCCATAAAATCAACATCCTGTGCAAAAAAACTTTATTTCGGGATGACTACAACTTGTTGTAAATAGAAGCCGAGCACGTTTAGAAGACCATTTGTCCACCTGAAACTTCTTTTTTTGCTGTTCAACATGTCCGTCCGTGAGAAATCTCTTGCGATAAAAATTAAGCCTCATGGACAATAGTAACCTCGCATTCAACAGGAAGAATGTGACAAAGCTTCTGTCTGCCTGGTTGGATGCATATCGTTCCATCGTTATTGTCCTCAAATGAATGTCATGAGAACTAAGAAAATCCTGGTGCTTATTACGCCACAGATTGGTTATATGTTTTTCTCCATGTGGTTCTGCCTAAGTAGACATGAAGATTGAAAATAGTTAAGGTCTAAACAAAGAGTATGTCGAAAGAACGACAGCTGAAAAGTAAATTCTAGTACAATATATACGGGCTTTCAATGTGCATGAATGTTGGGGAACGTTGCAGAAAATTAAAAATTTTCCTACGGTTTCACCAAGATCCATCTATGAGTTCATCTAAGCAACGAGTCAAAGGGAGTGAGTTTGCATCTACATACCACTTGTAGATCGCGTGCGGAAGCTTGCAAGGGGATGGTGATGATGGAGTCGTACTCGACGTGATTCAGATCACCGATGTCCAACACATGTACGGGATGGGAGACGTCTCCTCCTTCTTGATCCAGCAAGGGGGAAGGAGAGGTTGATGATGATCCAGCAGCCCGACGGCGTGGTGGTGGATGCAGCAGAACTCCAGCAGGGCTTCGCCAAGCGACTACGGGAGGAGGACGAGGTGTTGCAGGGGGAGGGAGGCGCCAAGCACAAGGGCGCGGCTGCCCTCCCCCCTGCCCTCCTTTATATAGGTCCCCAGGGGGGGCGCCGGCCCTGGGAGATTGGATCTCCCAAGGGGGCGGCGGCCAAGGGGGGAGGAGTGCCCCCCAAGGCATGTGGTGCGCCCCCCCCCCCCACCCTAGGGTTTCAACCGTAGGCGCAGGGGTGGGTCTAGGGGGGCGCACCAGCCCACTAAGGGCTGGCTCCCCTCCCACGTCAGCCCATGGGGCCCTCCGGGATGGGTGGCCCCACCCGGTGGACCCCCGGGACCCTTCCGGTGGTCCCGGTACATTACCGGGTGACCCCGAAACTTTCCCGATGGCCGAAATACCACTTCCTATATATAATTCTTTACCTCCAGACCATTCCGAAACTCCTCGTGACATCCGGGATCTCATCCAGGACTCCGAACAACATTAGGTATGCTGCATACTCATATTCATACAACCCTAGCATCACCGAACCTTAAGTGTGTAGACCCTACGGGTTCGGGAGACACGCAGACATGACCGAGACGACTCTCGGGCAATAACCAACAGCGGGATCTGGATACCCATGTTGGCTCCCACATGCTCCTCGATGATTTCATCGGTTGAACCATGATGTCGAGGATTCGATCAAACCCCGTATACAATTCCCTTTGTCAATCCATACGTTACTTGCCCGAGACTCGATCGTCGGTATCCCAATACCTTGTTCAGTCTCGTTACCGGCAAGTCACTTTACTCGTACCGTAATGCATGATCCCGTGGCCAACACCTTGGTCACCTTGAGCTCATTATGATGATGCATTACCGAGTGGGCCCAGAGATACCTCTCCGTCATACGTACTGACAAATCCCAGTCTCGATCCGTGTCAACCCAACAGACACTTTCGGAGATACCTGTAGTGCACCTTTATAGTCACCCAGTTACGTTGTGACGTTTGATACACCCAAAGCACTCCTACGGTATCCGGGAGTTACACGATCTCATGGTCGAAGGAAGAGATACTTGACATTGGAAAAGCTCTAGCAAACGAACTATACGATCTTTGTGCTATGCTTATGATTGGGTCTTGTCCATCACATCATTATCCTAATGATGTGATCCCGTTATCAACGACATCCAATGTCCATAGTCAGGAAACCATGACTATCTGTTGATCACAACGAGCTAGTCAATTAGAGGCTCACTAGGGACATATTGTGGTCTATGTGTTCACACGTGTATTACGATTTCCGGATAATACAGTTATAGCATGAACAAAAGACAATTATCATGAACAATGAAATATAATAATACTTTTATTATTGCCTCTAGGGCATATTTCCAACAGTCTCCCACTTGCACTAGAGTCACCAATCTAGTTACATTGTGATGAATCGAACACCCATAGAGTTCTGGTGTTGATCATGTTTTGCTCGCGAGAGAGGTTTAGTCAACGGATCTGCGACATTCAGATCCGTGTGTACTTTGCAAATATCTATGTCTCCATCTTGAACATTTTCACGGATGGAGTTGAAACGACGCTTGATGTGCCTGGTCTTCTTGTGAAACCTGGGCTCCTTGGCAAGGGCAATAGCTCCAGTGTTGTCACAGAAGAGTTTTATCGGCCCGGACGCATTGGGTATGACTCCTAGGTCGGTGATGAACTCCTTCACCAAAATCGTTTCATGCGCTGCCTCCGAGGCTGCCATGTACTCCGCTTCACACGTAGATCCCACCATGACGCTCTGCTTGCAGCTGCACCAGCTTACTGCTCCACCATTCAACATATACACGTATTCGGTTTGTGACTTAGAGTCATCCAGATCTGAGTCGAAGCTGGCGTCGACGTAACCCTTTACGACGAGCTCTTCGTCTCCTCCATAAATGAGAAACATGTCCTTTGTCCTTTTCAGGTACTTCAGGATATTCTTGACCGCTGTCCAGTGTTCCTTGCCGGGATTACTTTTGTATCTTGCTACCAAACTTACGGCAAGGTTTACATCGGGTCTGGTACACAGCATGGCATACATAATAGATCCTATGGCTGAAGCATAGGGGATGACACTCATCTCTTCTTTATCTTTTGCCGTGGTCGGTGACTGAGCCGAGCTCAATCTCACACCTTGTAACATAGGCAAGAACCCTTTCTTGGACTGATCCATTTTGAACCTCTTCAAAATCTTATCAAGGTATGTGCTTTGTGAAAGACCTATGAGGCGTCTCGATCTATCTCTATAGATCTTGATGCCTAATATATAAGCAGCTTCTCCAAGGTCCTTCATTGAAAAACACTTATTCAAGTAGGCCTTAATGCTTTCCAGAAGTTCTGTATCATTTCCCATCAAGAGTATGTCATCTACATATAATATGAGAAATGCTACAGAGCTCCCACTCACTTTCTTGTAAACGCAGGCTTCTCCATAAGTCTGCATAAACCCAAACGCTTTGATCATCTCATCAAAGCGAATGTTCCAACTCCGAGATGCTTGCACCAGCCCATAAATGGATCGCTGGAGCTTGCATACTTTGTTAGCGTTCTTAGGATCGACAAAACCTTCCGGCTGCATCATATATAGCTCTTGCTTAAGATGTCGGTTAAGGAATGCTGTTTTGACGTCCATCTGCCATATCTCATAATCATAGTATGCGGCAATTGCTAACATGATTCGGACGGACTTCAGCTTCGCTATGGGAGAGAATGTCTCGTCGTAGTCAATCCCTTGAACTTGTCGATAACCCTTAGCGACAAGTCGAGCTTTATAGATGGTAACATTACCATCCGCGTCCGTCTTCTTCTTAAAAATCCATTTGTTTTCTATCTCTCGCCGTTCATCGGGCAAGTCTGTCAAAGTCCATACTTTGTTTTCATACATGGATTCTATCTCGGATTTCATGGCCTCAAGCCATTTGTTGGAATCTGGGCCCGCCATCACTTCTTTATAGTTCGAAGGTTCACCGTTGTCTAACAACATGATTTCTAGGACAAGGTTGCCATACCACTCTGGTGCGGAACGTGTCCTTGTGGACCTACCAAGTTTAGTAGCAACTTGATCCGAAGTACCTTGATCATTATCATTGTTTTCCTCTTCAGTTGGTGTGGGCATCATAGGAACGGTTTCCTGCGCTGCACCACTTTCCCGTTCGAGAGGTAGTACTTCATCGAGTTCTACTTTCCTCCCACTTACTTCTTTCCAGAGAAACTCTTTTTCCAGAAAGCATCCGTTCTTGGCAACAAAGATCTTGCCCTCGGATCTTAAGTAGAAGGTATACCCGACAGTTTCCTTAGGGTATCCTATGAAGACGCATTTTTCCGACTTGGGTTCGAGCTTTTCAGGTTGAAGTTTCTTGACATAAGCATCGCATCCCCAAACTTTTAGAAACGATAGCTTAGGTTTCTTCCCAAACCATAATTCATACGGTGTCATCTCAACGGATTTAAACGGTGCCCTATTTAAAGTGAATGTAGCTGTCTCTAGAGTGTATCCCCAAAATGATAGCAGTAAATCGGTAAGAGACATCATAGACCGCACCATATCCAATAGAGTGCGATTACGACGTTCGGACACACCGTTACGCTGAGGTGTTCCAGGCGGCGTGAGTTGTGAAACGATTCCACATTTCCTTAAGTGTGTACCAAATTCGTGACTTAAGTATTCTCCTCCACGATCTGATCGTAGGAACTTTATCTTTCGGTCACGTTTGATTCTCTACCTCACTCTGAAATTCCTTGAACTTTTCCAAGGTCTCAGACTTGTGTTTCATTAAGTAGACATACCCATATCTACTTAAGTCATCAGTGAGAGTGAGAACATAACGATATCCTCCGCGAGCCTCAACACTCATTGGACCGCACACATCGGTGTGTATGATTTCCAACAAGTTGGTTGCTCGCTCCATTGTTCCGGAGAATGGAGTCTTGGTCATTTTGCCCATGAGGCATGGTTCGCATGTGTCAAACGATTCATAATCAAGAGACTCTAAAAGTCCATCAGCATGGAGCTACTTCATGCGCTTGACACCAATGTGACCAAGGTGGCAATGCCACAAGTATGTGGGACTATCGTTATCAACTTTACATCTTTTGGCATCCACACTATGAACATGTGTAATATTACGCTCGAGATTCATTAAGAATAAACCAATGACCATCGGAGCATGACCATAAAACATATCTCTCATATAAATAGAACAACCATTATTCTCGGATTTAAATGAGTAGCCATCTCGTATTAAACGAGATCCTGATACAATGTTCATGCTCAAACTTGGCACTAAATAAAAATTATTAAGGTTCAAAACTAATCCCGTAGGTAAATGTAGAGGCAGCGTGCCGACGGCGATCACATCGACTCTGGAACCATTCCCGACGCGCATCATCACCTCGTCCTTCGCCAGTCTCCGTTTATTCCGCAGCTCCTGTTGTGAGTTACAAATATGAGCAACGGCACCGGTATCAAATACCCAGGAGTTACTGCGAGTACTGTTAAGGTACACATCAATTACATGTATATCAAATATACCTTTGGTGTTGCCGGCCTTCTTATCCGCTAAGTATTTGGGGCAGTTCCGCTTCCAGTGACCCTTCCCTTTGCAATAAAAGCACTCAGTCTCAGGCTTGGGTCCATTCTTTGACTTCTTCCCGGTAACTGGCTTACCGGGCGCGGCAACATCCTTGCTGTCCTTCTTGAAGTTCTTCTTGCCCTTGCCCTTCTTGAACTTAGTGGTCTTATTGACCATCAACACTTGATGTTCTTTCTTGATTTCAGCCTCTGCTGACTTCAGCATTGAGAACACTTTAGGAATGGTCTTCACTATCCCCTGCATGTTGTAGTTCATCACAAAGCTCTTGTAGCTTGGTGGGAGCGACTGGAGGATTCTGTTAATGACCGCCTCATCTGGGAGGTTAATGTTCAGCTGGGTCATACGGTTGTGCAACCCAGACATCTTGAGAATGTGCTCACTGACAGAACTGTTTTCCTCCATCTTACAACTATAGAACTTATCGGAGACATCATATCTCTCGACCCGGGCATGAGCTTGGAAAACTAGTTTCAGCTCTTCGAACATCTCATATGCTCCATGATGCTCAAAACGCTTTTGGAGCCCCGATTCTAAGCTGTAAAGCATGCCGCACTGAACGAGGGAGTAATCATCAGCACGAGTTTGCCAAGCGTTCATAACGTCTTGGTTCTCTGGGACGGGAGCGTCACCTAGCAGTCCTTCTAGGACATATTGCTTCCTGGCAGCTATGAGGATGATCCTCAGGTTCCGGACCCAGTTCGTATAGTTGCTGCCATCATCTTTCAGCTTGGTTTTCTCTAGGAACGCGTTGAAGTTCATGTTGACATGAGCGTTGGCCATTTGATCTACAAGACATATTTGCAAAGGTTTTAGACTAAGTTCATGATAATTAAGTTCTAATCAAATTATGAACTCCCACTCAGATTAGACATCCCTCTAGTCATCTAAGTGTTACACGATCCGAGTCGACCAGCCCGTGTCCGATCATCACGTGAGACGGACAAGTCATCGTCGGTGAACATCTTCATGTTGATTGTATCTTCCATACGACTCGTGTTCGACCTTTCGGTCTCCGTGTTCCGAGGCCATGTCTGCACATGCTAGGCTCGTCAAGTTAACCCTAAGTGTTTTTGCTGTGTAAAACTGTCTTACACCCGGTGTATGTGAACGTAAGGATCTATCACACCCGATCATCACGTGGTGCTTTGAAACGACGAACTGTAGCAACGGTGCACAGTTAGGGGAGAACACTTCTTGAAATTTTTGTAAGGGATCATCTTATTTACTACCGTCGTCCTAAGTAAACAAGATGCATAAACATAATAAACATCACATGCAATTATATAGTTGTGACATGATATGGCCAATATCATATAGCTCCATTGATCTCCATCTTCGGGGCTCCATGATCATCTTGTCACCGGCTTGACACCATGATCTCCATCATCATGATTTCCATCATCGTGTCTTCATGAAGTTGTCACGCCAACGACTACTTCTACTTCTATGGCTAATGCGTTAGCAATAAAGTAAAGTAGTTTACATGGCGTTCTTCAATGACACGCAGGTCATATAAAAAATAAAGACAACTCCTATGGCTCCTGCCAGTTGTCATACTCATCGACATGCAAGTCGTGAATCCTATTACAAGAACATGATCTCATACATCACAATTCATCATTCATCACAACTTCTGGCCAAATCACATCACATGATCAATCGCTGCAAAAACAAGTTAGACGTCCTCTAATTGTTGTTACATCTTTTACGTGGCTGCAATTGGGTTCTAGCAAGAACGTTTTCTTACCTACGAATAACCACAACGTGATTTTGTCAACTTCTATTTACCCTTCATAAGGGCCCTTTTCATCGAATCCGCTCCAACTGAAGTGGGAGAGACAGACACCCGCCAGCCACCTTATGCAACTAGTGCATGTCAATCAGTGGAACCGGTCTCACGTAAGCGTACGTGTAAGGTTGGTCCGGGCCGCTTCATCCCACAATACCGCTGAAGCAAGAAAAGACTAGTAGAGGCAAGCAAGTTGACAAGATCCACGCCCACAACAAAATTGTGTTCTACTCGTGCATTAGAGAACTACGCATAGACCTAGCTCATGATGCCACTGTTGGGGAACGTTGCAGAAAATTAAAATTTTTCCTACGATTTCACCAAGATCCATCTATGAGTTCATCTAAGCAACGAGTCAAAGGGAGTGAGTTTGCATCTACATACCACTTGTAGATCATGTGCGGAAGCTTGCAAGGGGATGGTGATGATGGAGTCGTACTCGACGTGATTCAGATCACCGATGTCCAAGTGCTGAACAGACAGCACCTCCGCGTTCAACACATGTACGGGACGGGAGACGTCTCCTCCTTCTTGATCCAGCAAGGGGGAAGGAGAGGTTGATGATGATCCAGCAGCACGACGGCATGGTGGTGGATGCAGCAGAACTCCAGCAGGGCTTCGCCAAGCGACTACGGGAGGAGGACGAGGTGTTGCAGGGGGAGGGAGGCACCAAGCACAAGGGTGCAGCTGCCCTCCCCCTGCCCTCCTTTATATATGTCCCTAGGGGGGCGTCGGCCCTAGGAGATTGGATCTCCCAAGGGGGCGGCGGCCAAGGGGGGAGGAGTGCCCCCCAAGGCATGTGGTGCGCCCCCCCACCCTAGGGTTTCAACCCTAGGCGCAGGGGGTGGGTCTAGGGGGGCGCACCAGCCCACTAAGGGCTGGCTCCCCTCCCACGTCAGCCCATGGGGCCCTCCGGGATGGGTGGCCCCACCCGGTGGACCCCCGGGACCCTTCCGGTGGTCCCGGTACATTACCGGGTGACCCCGAAACTTTCCCGATGGCCGAAATACCACTTCCTATATATAATTCTTTACCTCTGGAACATTCCGAAAATCCTCGTGACGTCCGGGATCTCATCCGGGACTCCGAACAACATTCTGTATGCTGCATACTCATATTCATACAACCCTAGCGTCACCGAACCTTAAGTGTGTAGACCCTACGGGTTCGGGAGACACGCAGACATGACCGAGACGACTCTCGGGCAATAACCAACAGCGGGATCTGGATACCCATGTTGGCTCCCACATGCTCCTTGATCATTTCATCGGTTGAACCACGATGTCGAGGATTCGATCAAACCCCGTATACAATTCCCTTTGTCAATCCGTATGTTACTTGCCCGAGACTCGATCATCGGTATCCCAATACCTTGTTCAGTCTCGTTACCGGCAAGTCACTTTACTCGTACCGTAATGCATGATCCCGTGGCCAACACCTTGGTCACCTTGAGCTCATTATGATGATGCATTACCGAGTGGGCCCAGAGATACCTCTCCGTCATACGGAGTGACAAATCCCAGTCTCGATCCGTGTCAACCCAACGGACACTTTCGGAGATACCTGTAGTGCACCTTTATAGTCACCCAGTTACGTTGTGATGTTTGATACACCCAAAGCACTCCTGCGGTATCCGGGAGTTACACGATCTCATGGTCGAAGGAAGAGATACTTGACATTGGAAAAGCTCTAGCAAACGAACTATACGATCTTTGTGCTATGCTTATGATTGGGTCTTGTCCATCACATCATTCTCCTAATGATGTGATCCCGTTATCAACGACATCCAATGTCCATATTAGGAAACCATGACTATCTGTTGATCACAATGAGCTAGTCAACTAGAGGCTCACTAGGGACATATTGTGGTCTATGTGTTCACACGTGTATTATGATTTCCGGATAATACAGTTATAGCATGAACAAAAGACAATTATCATGAACAATGAAATATAATAATACTTTTATTATTGCCTCTAGGGTATATTTCCAACAATGAAATCATCACCTCTATATATAAATTCTCCAGAGATCGAAAGCATCGCAGCAAGCCAATAATTATGTCCAGATCAAAACTAAACATTCTGATAT